>NW_027077977.1:0-300000 GCF_963930625.1 Muntiacus reevesi | reverse complement strand
CATCTAGTTAAGCACTGTATGGCACCCAGCCCTCTCAGACATACTCCTGCATCCTGTTTCCTCATGGGCAGGCCCAGTTTGAATAAGGAATGTGTTTAAAGCCTTGGAAGGTGCAGGGAAACACAGTACCCTAACTCTGGAAGTTAGGACCCTGGGAAAGCCTTGAAGTCTCATGCCTTGAGTTCTAGACAGTTCCTGATAGATAGAGGCCTAAAAATACACTCCGTATGGATGCCTTTCCGTCCTCGAAGGAACATAGCTTTCCCAACATTCTGTGTGCTGAGAGACACACGGTGCTTGAAAACACTTGCTTGTAGGCCATTGGTCAGTAGAAAATTCCCCTGAAGGTGCAATGGTAGGGAAGGCTCCCACACTCACTGGGAAAGGCAAACCAACATCCAAACGTGTACTCCATAACATTTTGTCTTTAGGTGCGATCAAGTGAGCCTAGGTCTGTCTGGAGAATTCGTGGGTATTGTGGGGACACATCATGAGTGTGAACTTGTATATATGAACTTGGTGGCAAAATTCTCATTTTCATCTCCCACACTCATTTTGGGACCACATTGGTTCTAAAATGGTGCAGTGTAGCAAATCCTTGAAAATCCATCCAATTGCTGTTTTCTTACTTTTGACAGTGATAGATTTGTCCACCCTTTGGAATTTCTGAAGCAAGCAGGGTGCTCACCACTCCAGCCACTAACTGATTTCCATTGTACTGGCACCTCATGCAGGTAAGCACAGTATGCTGCCCAACACACTCGGATACACTCGTGCAGCCTGTTTCTTCAGGAGCAGTCCCAGTATATACTTGGAAAATGTTTACAAGGCTTGAAAAGTTCATGGAAACACACTGCCCTGACTCTAGGTGTTAGGATCCCTAGGAAAGACTGAAGGTCTCACGACTTAGAATGTAGACAGCTCCTGATAGATAGAGGGCTGAAAGCACTCTCTGTTGATGCATTTCTTTTCTTGAAGGAACATAACTTTCCAAACATTTTGTGTGCAGAGAGACACACACGACTTGAATATGCTGGCATGGAGGTCATTTTTCAGTAGCACTTTCCCCTGATGGTGTGACCATGGGGATGCCACACTCTCCATTTTTAGAGAAAGACAAATTAGCATTCAAACATCTGTTCCATCACATTTTCTCAGTAGGATCGATCCACTGAGACTAGTTCTGTCTGGAAACTTTGTGGATACTGCATGGAGACATCCTGAGTCTGGACATGGATACCGGATTTTTGGGGCAAAAATAATATTTTTTCTCTTGATTTGGGAAAATGCTACGGCCTTGCAACTGCTTGGAAATCCATCCAATTGCTGTTTTCTTCCTTCTGACAATGATAGCTTTGGTCCATCCTTTGGGATTTCTGAATCAAGCAGGCGACTCACCACTCCTACCCTCTGGCCCATTCCCAGAGGAATGTCATCTCATCTAGGTAAGCACAGTATTGGTACCATACAATCTCAGACACTCTCCTACAGTCTGTTTCCTCATGGGCCATCCCTATATGAGCTAGGATGTCTTTGGGAGGCTTGGAAGGTGTAGGAAAAATAGTGCCTTGACTCTGGTAGTTAGGTCCCCTGGACAAGCCTGGAGGTCAATGTTAGATTCTAGACAGTTACTAATAGATATAGGCCTAATAACACACTCTCTGTTGATGCCTTTTCTTCCTTGAAGAAACATACTTTTCCCTGCATTCTCTGTGCTGGGGATCACACACTGCTTGAGAACGCTCTTTGGAGGTCATTTTTCAGTAGAAACTTCCTCTGACAGTGTAACCTTAGGGAAGGCCCCCACACTCACTGGAAAAGGCAAACCAACATCCAAACTTCTGTTGCATCATATTTTGTCTCTAGGAGTGATCCAGAGAGCCTAGGTCTGTCTGGAAAATCGTGTATACTGCAGGACCACATCCTAAGTGTGAACCTGGATACTGGAACTGGTGGCACAATTCACATTTCTCTTTCGGTTTGTCCTAAAACTGTGTGGCCTGACACCTGCTTGAAAATCCATCTAATTGCTGTTTTCTTACTTTGAAGAGCAATAACTTTGGTTCACCCTTTGGGATTTCTGAAGCAAGCAAGGAGATCACCACTCCTAGTCATGGGCCTATTTCCAGTGGAATGTCACCTTATCTAAGTAAGCACATAATGGCCCCTCTGTATACTCAGACACACGCCCACAGTCTGTGTCCTCATGGACAGTCCCAGTGTGACCTAGGAATATGTTTACAAAGCATTAAAAGGGCAAGGAAGACACTGCCCTGACTCTGGAAGTTCCGTTCTCTGGGAAGGCTGGAGGGCTCTTGTTAGAATCAAGACAGTTCTTCATAGATAGAGGCCTGAAAACACACTCTCTGTTGATACCCTTCCTTCCTCGAAGAAACAGTACTTTCCCAGTATTCTGTGAACTGAGAGTCACACATTGCTTGAAACCGTTTGCTTGCAGGTCATTTTTCAGTAGCAATTTCTTGTGATGTTGTGACAATAAGGATGTCCTCTACACTCACAGGGTAAGGCAATCCAAGATCCAAACATCTGTTCCATCACATTTTCTCTATCAGAGCAGCCAGTGAGCCTAGGTCTTTGTGAAATATGGGTAGATACAGCAGAGACACCTCCTGAGTCTGACAGTGGATACCAGAACTTGATGGTCAAATTTGCAACTGCTAGAAAATCCATACAATTGCTTTTTTTTTTTAATTTCTAACAGTGGTCACTTTTGACCCACCTTTGGGATTTCAGAAGCAAGAAGGCAGCTCGCAAGTGCTGCTGATGGCCTATTTGCAATGGAATGTCACCTCACCTGGGTAACAACAGCATGGCACCCTGCAGTCTGAACACATTCCTGCAGCCTGTTTCCTCATGGGCAGTTCTGGGATGATGTAGGAAGGTGGTTAAAAGCCTGGGTTAGTGCAGGGAAACACACTGCCCTGACTCTGTAAGTTAGGTCCTCAGGGTAAGACTGGAGGTCTCACATCTTAGAAATCTAGACAATTCTTGATAGATAAAGGACTGAAAATTCATTCTCTGCTGATGCCTGTCTTTCCTTGAAGGAACATTGTTTTCCCAACATTCTGCTTGCTGAGTGTCACACACTTGCTTGGAGGTCATTTATCACTAAGAATTTCCCCTGAAGATGTGACTGGAGGGAAAGCCCCACAAACACAGTAAAAGGGAACCACATTCAAATGTCTGTTCCATCACGTTTGCTCTGTAGGTGAGATATAGTGAGCCTAGTCCTATCTGGAAAATTCTTGGATACTGCAGGGACACATCATGAATGTGAATCTTGATAGCAGATCTTGGTGGCAAAATTTGCATTATCCTCTCCATTGGGCTTAAAACGTTGTGGCCTAACAACTGCTTGAAAGTTCATTTAATATCTGTTTTCTTACTTCTGACAATGATAGCTTTGTTCCAGCTTTCTGGATTTCTGAAGCAACAGGCGGTTCATAACTCCTAGTCCCTGGCCCATTTCCAGTGGAATCAGTTCATTTGGTAAGGGCAGAATGACACACAGCACACACGGACACTCTTCCATCGCCTGTTTCATCATGGACATTCCTGAGTGATCTTGGAATGTGCTTACAAGGCTCAAAATTTGCAGGGAAACACTGCCCAGACTCTGGAAGATGGGTCCTCTGGACAAGCCTGGAGATCTCACATCTTAGAATATAGACAGATCCTGATAGATAGAGGCCTGAAAACACACTCTCTATTGATGCCTTTCCTTCCTCAAATGAACGTAGCTTTCCCAGCATTCTGTGTGCTGAGAGTCACATACTGCTTGAAAATGCTTGCCTGGAAGTTGTTTTTCAGTAGCAATTTCCCTTGATGGTTTGACCATAGGGAAGTCCACCACACTCACAGGAAAAGGCAAAACATCATCCAAACGTCTGTTCCATCATGTTTCTCTGTAGGAGAGATCCTAGGGTTAGGGTTAGGGTTAAGGTTAGCCTAGGTCTGTCTTGAAAATTCTTCAGTGCTGTGGGGACACATCCTGCGTGTGAACCTGGGTAATGGACCTTGGTGGCAAATTTCGCATTTTCCTCTAGGTTGGCCCTAAAATGTTGGGAAAGCAATGGCCCTTTGAGTAAGGAAAGGCGTCACCAGAGAGTGTGTTTCCAGGCCTCTATCTATTGGGAACTGTCTAGATTGTAAGACGTGAGACCTCCAGTCTTGCCCAGATGACCTAACATCCCGAGTCAGGGGATATGTTTCCATACAATCTCTGAGCCTTGTAAATACATTCCTAGGTCATACCAGGACTGCCAAGGAGGAAACAGGCTGTCAGAGTGTGTCTGAGAGAGCTGGGTGCCATGTGGTGCTACCTATATTATGTGACATTTCACAGGAAAGGGACCACCAGATAGAAGTGGCAAGCAGACTGCTTGCTTCAGAAATTACATGGGTGAACCATATCTGTCACTGTCAGAAATAAGAAAACAAGTACTGGATGGATATTTAAGCAGTGGCTATGCCAAACCATTTTAGTGCCAACTGAGAGAAAAAGGTGAATTTTGTCCTGTATTCAGGTTCACACTCAGGATGTGACCCCACAGGATCCAAACTTTTCCAGATAGACCTGGGTTCACTGGACCTCTCTAACAGAGAAAACGTGATGGAACAGGTATTTGGATGCTTGCTTGTCTTGTGATTGTGGGCGCTTCCCTACTGTCACAGTCTCTGGGGAAATTGCCACTGAAAAATGAACTCCAAGCAAATGTTTTCAAGCAGTGTGTGACTCTCAGCACACAGTACATTGGGAAAGTTATGTTCCTTCAATGAAGGAAAGGCATCAACAGAGAGTGTGTTTTTTATAGCAGGAACTGTTCAGCTTCTAAGATGTGAGAGCTCAGGCCTGATTAAAGGACCTAAGTTCCAGAGTCAGGACAGTGTGTCTTGCTGCACTTTCTGAGACTTCTAAATGCATTCCTAGGGCATACCAGGTCTGCTCCTAAGGAAGGATGCTGAGGGAGTGTATCAGACTGTGCTGGGTGAAGTACTGTGGTCACATAGATGAGGTGTCATTCCACTGGAAATGGGCCTGCAGCTAGGAGTTGCAAGTCATTCACATGCTTCAAAAATCCCAAAGGGTGAACCAAAGCTAGCATTGTCAGAAGGAAGAAAACAACATTCAGATGGAATTTCAAGCAGTTGCTCGGCGGCACTCTTTTAGGGCCAAGTGAGAGAAAAATGCATATTTTAACACCAACGTCTGGTATCCAGATTCAAACATAGGTGTTTCCCCGCAGTGTCCACGGATTTTCTAAATAGACTTACATTGATGAATGGCCCCACCAAGAAAACGTGATTGAACAGATGTTTGGACGTGCTTTTGAACTTACCTGTGAGTGTGGCGCCTTCCCTACAGTCACACCTCCAGGGGAAATTGCTAATGAAAAATGACCTCCAACAAGCGTTTTCAAGGAGTGTGTGACACTCAGCACACAGAATGTTGAGAAAGCTATATTCCTTTGAGGAAGGAAAGGCATCTCGAGAGAATATGTTATCAGGCCTCTACCTGTCATGAACTGTCTAGATTCAAACATGTGAGTCCTCCAAGTTTCCCAGAGGACCTAAATACCAGAGTCAGGGCAGTGTGTTTCCCACCACTTTCTGAGATTTGTAAACACATTCCTAGGTCAAACCAGATCTGACCATAAAATTCATGCTGCAAGAGTGTGTCTCAGAGTGCTGGGTGACATATTGTGCTAACCTAGATGAGATGACATCTCCCTGGAAAGGGGCCAGTGGCTTGGAGTGGAGAGCCTCCTGCTGGATTCATAAATCCCAAAGGGTGCACCAACACTATCACTGTCAGAAGTAAGAAAACAGCAATTAGATGCATTTTCAGGCAGTAACTAGGTTTAACCGTTTTAGGGCCAACTGAGAAAACAATGGAAATTTTGCTGCCAAGGTCCAGTATCCAGGTTCAAACATAGGGTGTGTAGGAACAGTATCCATGAGCATTCTAGACAGTTAGGTTGAATGGATTGCTCCTATCAAGAAAACGTGATTGAGCAGACGTCTGGATGATCCTTTGCCTTTTCCTGTGGGTGTGGCGGTCTTCCCTAAGGTCACAACATCAGGGGAAGTTGCTACTGAAAAATTACTTCTAACAAGCCTTTTCAAGCAGTTTGTGACTCTGAGCACACAAAAAGCTGGGAAAATTATGTTCCATCCAGGAAGGTAAGGCATCAACAGAGAGTGTTTTATCAGGCCTCTGTGTATCACAAACTGTATAGACTCAAAGATGTGAGACTTCCAGGTTTGCCCTGAGGACCCAAATTCCAGAGTCAGAGCATTGTATTTCCCTACACTTTCTGAGATTGCATCCAAGTACCATATTTTGGACTCGATTGTTGACCATGATGGCTACTCCATTTCTTTTAAGCGGTTCCTGCCCACAGTAGTAGATATAATGGTCATCTGAGTTAAATTCACCCATTCCTGTCCATTATAATTTGCTGATTCCTAGAATGTCGACATTCACTCTTGCCACATCCTGTTTGACCACTTCCAATTTGCCTTGATTCAAGGACCTAACATTCCAGGTTCCTATGCGATATTGCTCTTTACAGCATTGGACCTTGCTTCTATCACCAGTCACATCCACAACTGGGTATTGTTTTTGCTTTGGCTCCATCCCTTCATTCTTTCTGGAGTTATTTCTCCACTGAACTCCAGTAGGATATTGGACACCTACCGACCTGGGGAGTTCCTCTTTCAGTATCCTATCATTTTGCCTTTTCATACTGTTCATGGGGTCCTCAAGGCAAGAATACTGAAGTGGTTTGCCATTCCCTTCTCCAGTGGACTACATTCTGTCAGACCTGTCCACCATGACCCGTCCGTCTTGGGTGGCTCCACACGTCATGGCTTAGTTTCATTGAGTTAGACAAGGTTATGGTCCATGTGATCAGATTGGCTAGTTTTCTGTGATTATGATTTCAGTGTCTGCCCTTTGATGCCCTCTCACAACACCTACCATCTTATTTGAGTTTCTCTTACCTTGGACGTGGGGTATCTCTTTACAGCTGCTCCAGCAAAGCACAGCCACTCCTCCTTACCTTGGACAATGGGTATCTCCTCAGGCCGCCCCTCCTGACCTTGAATGTGGAGTAGCTCCTCTCGGTCCTCCTGCACCCGTGCAGCTGCTGCTCTGTGGACGTGGGATTGCTCCTCTTGGCCACAGCCCCTGACCTTGGGCATGGGGTAGCTCATCTCAGCCACCTCCCCTGACCTCAGGCATGAGGTAGCTCCTCTCGGCCGCTGCCCCTGGTCTCGGACATGGGGTGGCTCCCCTCAGCCACTACCTCTGACCTTGGGCGAGAGATAGCTCCTCATGGCCATGCTTCTGCATGGTCCGTCACAGCCTGCACCATTTGAATGCCGAGTTCCAAAGAATAGCAAGGAGAGATAAGAAAGCCTTACTCTGATCAATGCAAAAAAATGGAGAATAACAACAGAATGGGAAAGACTAGAGATCTCTTCAAGAAAATTAGAGATACCAAAGGAACATTCCATGCGAAGATTGGGTTCAATAAAGGACAGAAATGCTATGCATCTAACAGAAGCAGAAGCTGTTAAGAAGAGGTGGCAAGAATACACAGAACAACTGTACAAAAAAAGATCTTCATGACCCAGATAATTATGATGGCGTGATCAGTCACCTAGAGCCAGACATCCTGGAATGTGAGGTCAAGTGGGCCTTAGAAAGCATCACTACAAACAAAACTAGTGGAGGTGATGGAATTCCAGTTAAGCTATTTCAAATCCTAAAAGATGATGTTGTGAAAGTGCTGTACTCAATAGGTCAGCAAATTTGGAAAACTCAGCAGTGGCCACATGACTGGAAAAGATCAGTTTTCATTCCAATTCCAAAGAAAGGCAATAACAAAGAATGCTCAAACTACTGCACAATTGCACTCATCTCACACGCTAGTAAAGTAATGCTCAAAATTCTCCAAGCCAGGCTTCAGCAATACATGAGCCGTGAACTTCCAGATGTTCAAGCTGGTTTTAGAAAAGGCAGAGAACCAGAGATCAAACTGCCAACATCTGCTGGATCATTGAAAAAGCAAGAGAGTCCCAGAAAACATATATTTCTGCTATATTGACTACGCCAAAGCCTTTGATTGTGTGTATCACAATAAACTGTGGAAAATTCTGAAAGAGATGGGACTACCAGACCACCTGACCTGTCTCTTGAGAAACCTATGTGCAAGTCAGGAAGCAACAGTTAGAACTGGACATGGAACAACAGATTGGTTCCAAATAGGAAAAGGAGTATGTCAAGGCTGTATATTGTCTCCCTGCTTATTTAACTTATATGCCGAGTACATCATGAGAAACACTGGGTTGGAAGAAGCACAAGCTGGAATCAAGACTGCCAGGAAAAACATCAGTAACCTCAGATATGCATATGATACCACCCTTATGGCAGAAAGTGAAGAGGAACTAAAAAACCTCTTGATGAAAGTGAAAGAGGAGAGTGAAAAAGTTGGCTTACAGCTCAATATTCAGAAAACTAAGATCATGGCATCTGGTCCCATCACTTCATGAGAAAGAGATTGGGAAACAGTAGAAACAGTGTCATACTTTATTTTTGGGGGCTCCAAAATCACTGCCGATGGTGATTGCAGCCATGAAATTAGAAGATGCTTACTTCTTGGAAGGGTTAAGACCAACCTAGATAGCATATTAAAAAGTGGAGACATTTCTTTGCCAACAAAGCTCCATCTGGTCAAGGCTATGGTTTATCCAGTGGTCATGTATGGATGTACGAGTTGGACTGTGAAGAAAGCTGAGCACTGAAGAATTGATGCTTTTGAACTGTGGTGTTGGAGAAGACTCTTTAGAGTCCCTTGGACTGCAAGGACATCCAACCAGTCCATCCTAAAGGAGATCAGTCCTGGGTGTTCATTGGAAAGACTGATGCTGAAACTGAAACTCCAGTACTTTGGCCACCTGATGTGAAGAGTTGACTCATTGGAAAAGACCCTGATGCTGGGAGGGCTTGGGGGCAGGAGGAGAAGAGGATGACAGAGGATGAGATGGCTGGATGTCATTACCAACTCGATGGTCATGAGTTTGTGTAAGCTCCGGGAGTTGGTGATGGACAGGGAGGCCTGGTGTGCTTCGATTCATGGGGTCCCAAAGAGTCGAATACAGCTAGCGTCTGAACGGAACTGAACTCTTTCTGAGCATTGTAAACACATTCCTAGGTCATACCAGAAGTGCCCTTAAGAAAAAACAGGCTGCAGGAAGATTTCTGAGATTGCTGGGTGCCATGCTGCACTTACCAAGATGATGTAGCATTCCACTGTAATTGGGCGAGCGGCTACGAGTTGCTAGCTGCTTACTTGCTTCAGAAATCCCAAAGGGTGTACCAAGTGATCACTGCCAGAAGTAAGAAACCAGCAGCTAAATGCATTTCCAGGTAGTTGTTATGCTCTACTGTTTTTGGCCAACTGAGAGAGAAAGGTGAATTTTGCCACCAAGGTCCACTGTCCATGTTCACACCTAGGATGTGTCCACTCAGGATCCAAGAATTTCCCAGACAGACCTAGGCACACTGAATCTCCACTACAGAGAAAACATGATGGAACTGACCTTTGGTTGTTGCTTTTCCTTTTCCTGTGAGTTTGGTGGCCTTCCCTATGGTCACACTATCAGGAGCAATTGCTAATGAAAAAGGACTTCCAACAAGTGTTTTCAAGCAGTATGTGACTCTATGGACATGGAATACTGGAAACCTACGTTCCATTGAGGAAGGAAATGTGTGTTTTCAAGAATCTGTCTATTAGGAACTGTCTAGCTTCAAAGATGTGAATTCTCCATATTTGCCCAGAGGACCTCAATTCCAAAGTCAGGGCAATGTGTTTTCCTGCACTTTTTGAGCTTTGTAAATACATTTCTTGGTCATACCAGGACTGCCCATGAGGAAACAGGCTCTCTATATGAGGAACTGTCTAGATACTAAGATATGAGACCTCTAGGTTGGTACAGAGGACCTAAATTTCAGAGCAAGGGCAGTGTGTTTTTGAGCATTTTCTGAGCTTTGTAAACACATTTCTGAGTAACGCCAGGTCTGCTCATGAGAAAACAGGCTTCAGGTGTGTGTCTGAGGGTGCTGAGTACCATACTGTGCTTACCTAGATGAGGTAACTTTCCATGGCAAATCGGCACGTGACCAGGAGTTGTGAGCCATCAACTTGCTTCAGAAATCTTGAATGGTGGACTAAAGTTTGCACTGTCAGAAGTAAGAAAAAAGTAATTGGGTGGATTTTCAAGCAATTGCTAGCCACACCTCTTTATGGCTCCAGAGAGATAAATACAAATTGTGCACCCTAGGCCCTTTATTCAGGTTCACACACGGGATGTGTTCCCTCGTGATTCAAGAAATTTCCAGACAGACCTTTGCTCCCCAGAGTTCTTCTACAGAGAAAACTGGTTGGAACAGCCATTTGGATGTTGCTTTGCCTTTCCCTGTGAGTGTGGGGCCGCTACTTATGGTCACAGCCTCAAGGAGATATTGCCACTGAAAATAGACTCGCAAGCAAGCACTTTTCAAGCAAAGTGTGACTCTCAGGTCGCAGAATGTGAAGAAAGCTATCTTCCTTTGAGGAAGGAAAGACGTCCACAGAGAGTGTGTTTTCAAACCTCTATCTTGCAGGAAATTTTGAGCTTCTAAAACATGAGACCAGCAGGTCTGCTGAGAGGACCTATATTCCTGAGTCAGGGCCGTGTGTCTCCCTGTAATTTCCGAGTCTGACAAACACATTCCTAGATCATAACGGTACTGACCATGAGAAAGCTGGCAGCAGGAGTGTGTCTGAAAGGGCTGAGTGCCTTACTGTGGTCAACTGTGTGAGGTGACATTCCAGTGACAGGCTCAAAGCTCCAAGGTGTGAGCCACCCGCTTGCTTCAGAAACCCCAAAAGGTAGAGCAAAGCTAGCTCTGTCAGAGGTAAGAAAAGAGCAATTGGACGGATTTTCAAGCTGTTGCTAGGCCGAACCACTTTAGGGCCCCCTGAGAGAAAAATGTGAATTGTGCCCTGTAGGTCAGGTATCCAGGTTCAAACACAGGGTGTGTCCCAGCAGGATCCAAGAATTTTCCACAGAACTAGGCTCACTAGACCTCTCCTGCTGGGAAAATGGGATGGAACAGACATTGGAAGTTGGTTTGCCCCTCCCTATTGTCACAGACTCAAGGAGAAAGTGCCCCTGAAAGATGACCTCCAAGCAAGCACTTTTCAAGCAGTGTGTGACTCTCAGTTCACAGAATGCAGGGAAAGATATCTTCCCTCAAGGAAAGAAAGGCATCAAAAGAGAGTGTATTCTCAACCCTCTATCTTGCAGGAACTGTTTAGCTTCCCAGATGGGAGGCCTCCAGTAGTGCTCAGAGGAACTAAATTCCAGAGTCAAGGCCATGTTTCTCCCTGCACTTTCCAAGCCTTGCAAAGCCATTCCTAGGTTATACCAGTACTGCACATGAGGAAGCAGTCTGTGAGAGTGTGTCCAAGGGGGCTAGGTTCCTCACTATACTCACTTCAGCGAGGTGGCATTCCACTGTAAAAAGGCCCACAGCTGGGAGTTGAAATTCACCCACTTTCTTCAGAAATCAAAAAGGAAGGAGCAAATCTAGCTCTCTCAGAATCAAGAAAAGAGCAAGTGGATGGATTTTCAAGCTGTTGCTAGGCTACATTGCTTTAAGGTCCACAGAGAGAAACACAAATTGTGCCCCCTCATTCTGGTATCCTGGTTCACAAACAGGGTGTGTCCCCAAAGGATCCAAGAATTTTCCAGACAGACTTACGCTCACTAGAGTTCTCCTACAGAGAAAACGGGATGGAACAGACATTTAGATATTGCCTTGTCTTTCCCAGTGAGTGTGGAACCCCTCTGTTTGACTACAGCCCCAAGTGGAAATTACCATTGAAAACTCATGTCTAAGCGAGCACTTTTCAAGCACTGTGTGACTCTCAGTTCGCAGGATACTGGCAAACCTATATTTCTTCAAGGAAGGAGAGGCATCCACAGAGAGTGTGTTTTCAAACCTGTCCCTTGCAGGAACTCTTTAGCTCCTAAGACATGAACCCTCTAGTTCTGCTCAGAGGACCTAAATTCGAGAGCCTGTGCCCTGTGTCTTGGTGCATTTTCCCACCTTTCAAACACATATCTAGGTGATACTGGTACTGCCCTTGAGGAAGCAGACTGTGGGAATATGTCTCAGAGTGCTGGGTCCCTTACTGTGGTCACCTCTGTAAGGTGACACTCCAGTGTAAATAGGCCCAAAGATAGGAGTTGCGAGCCGCCCATGTGCTTCAGAAACCCCAGGGGTGGAACAAAGTTAGCTCTGTCAAAAGTAAGAAAATGGCAATTGGACGGATTTTCAAGATGTGGATAGGTTACACCACTTTAGGGCCACCCGAGAAAAATATGCAAATTTGAACCTGGGTGTCCAGATTAACGCACAGGGTGTTTCCCCACATGATCCAAGAATTTTTCAGACAGACCTAGGTTCACTGGAGCTCTCCTGCAGAGGAAACATACATCCAGAGTCTCCAGTGTGAACCCTCCAAAATCTATACCTGGTGTCACGAATCCACAGTCTCCAGGATGACCCTACCCTCAAGATCCTGTACCTGGGGTCACAAGTCCACTATTTCCATGTCGAGTCCACCTCCAAGAACTTGAACTTGTGGTCACATGTCCAGAGTCTTCAGGGTGACCCCACCTCCCCGAAGCTACTGGTGTGAAGCATCCACAGTTTTAAGGATGGACCCAATTCCCAGAACCTGTAGCTGGGGTCACACTTCCAAATTCTAAGGGTTACCCCACCTCCCACACATTGAACCTGGTTTCCCATGTCCCTGTTAGCCAAGGTTACCCTCTCCATGACCCTGTAATGGGGATCACATGTCCACAGTCTGCTGTGTGTCGTCACTTCCCAGACCCTTCACCTAGAGTCACAATCACAGTTTCCAGGTTACTCCTTTGCAGACCCTGCACCTGGAGTCACTTATCCACAGTCTCCAGGGTGACTCATTCAAAACCCCACACTGGGGCTCACATGACCACAGTCTCCAGGGTGACCCAAGCACCCAGATCCTGCACCCAGGGTCACATATCCACAGGCTCCAGGGTGTACCTCTTGCAGACCCTGCACCTGGGGTCACATATCTACAGCCTCCAGTGTGATCCCCATCCCCAGACCTGATTTGGGTGAGAAATATCCATAGTCTCCAGACTCACACCTTGGATCACATATCCACAGTCTCCGGAGTCACACCTTGGGTCACATAGCCATAGTCAGCAGGGTGAACTCACCTCCCAGAGCCTGTACATGGTGTCAAATGTGCACATTCTCCAGGGTTACCACCCTTCCAACATGCTGTACCTGGGTCAAAAGCCCACAATCTCAAGGGTGACCCCCTCTCAGACCCTGTTCCTGGGGTCACATGTCCAGAATCTCCAGAATGATCTACCTCCAAGATGAAGCACCTGATGTCACATGTCAACAGTCTCCAAGGTGACCCCGTCCTCAGAATCTGCACCTGTGGTTACATTTCTCCAGTCTGCAGGATGACCCCCAATCTCAGTATTTGTATTATGTGTCACATGTACATAGTCACCAGGGTAACCACTGCAGGCCCTTTTTCTGACATAACATTTCCACAGACTCCTGAAGAACTCCCTTCCCAGACTCTGAACCTGGGATCCTACCTCCAGGGTCTCGAGGGTGATGCCCTTCCCTGTCCCTTCACCTGGTGTCAAACATCCACAGTCTCCATGGTAACATCCACACCAAAGTCTGATATTGGGGACACAGATCCATAGTCTTCTGGGTCGCAACCCCTCCCAGATCATGCACCTGGTCTCACATGTCCTCAGTCTCCAGGTTGACACCCCTCCCAGACACTGCAGCTGGGGTTACACATCCACAGTCTCCAAGGTGAACCCACCTCACTGACTATTGTACCTCTGGCCACATGGCCTCAGTCTCCAGGGTGACCCTATATCTCAGACACTGTACTTGAGGTTACATATCAACGGTGTCCAGGATGACACCTCTCCCCAGACCCTGTACCTGGGGTCGCATTTGCACAGTCTCCAGGGCGATGCTATATCCCCAACCCTGTACCTGGGGTCACAGGTCGCAGTCACCAGGCTTTCCCCACCCTCAAGAGCCTTTACCTGGGGTCATACGTCCACAGACTCCAGGGTGACTCCCTCCCAGACCCTTCACCTGGCATCCTATGTCCACAGTCTCCTGTGTGATATCACTTCCCAGACCCTATACCTGTGGTCACAGATCCACAGTCTCCATGGTGATCCCCTTCCCAGACCCTGTAATTTGGATCCCATGTCCTCAGTCTCCAGTGTGACACCACCTCTCATACCTTGTACTTTGGTGACTTGTCCACAGTTTCCAGGATGACCCAAACGGTGCATGTGGAGTCACATGTCCACATTCTGCAAAGTGACCCCAGTCCCTAACCCTGAACCTTAGTCACACAGCCACAGTTTCCAGAATGACCTCACTCCAGACCCTGCACATAGGGTCACACCTCCACCTTCTCCATATTGACCCCCTCCTTGAACTTCTATCAGGTTTCACACATGCACCAGCTCCACAGTGACCACCACCAGATCCTGTACCTGTGGTCAGGGTCCGCAGTCTGCAGGGTGAGACCATTTTGTACCTTAAACCTTGGTTCACCTAGCCAGTCTCCAGGGTCATCCCTGCCAAACCTGCACCTGGGGTCACATGTCCATACTCTCCATGGTGACATCCCCCAGGCCCTGTACTGCTGCTGCTGTTGCTGCTGCTGCTAAGTCATGCCAGTCGTGTCCAACTCTGCGACCCCATAGATGGCAGCCCACCAGGCTCCCCCATCCCTGAGATTCTCCAGGCAAGAACACTGGAGTGGGTTGCCATTTCCTTCTCCAAAGCATGAGAGTGAAAAGGGAAAATGAAGTCACTCAGTCATGTCTGACTCTTAGGGACCCCATAGACTGCAGCCTACCAGGCTCCTCCATCCATGGGATTTTCCAAGCAAGAGTACTGGAGTGGGTTGCCCACTCCAGTACCTAGTGTCATATATCTGCGCAGACCCTATACGTAGTGTCATATATCCACAGTTTCCCGGGTTACCCCACTTCCCATATCATGCACCTGGGATCACATGCTCAGTCTGCAAGGTGACCCCGATCCCATTCCTGTACCTTGTGTCACAAGTCCACAGCCACCAGGATGGCCCCACCCTCAAGATCCCATACCTGGGGTCACACTCCTGTCTCCAGTGTGATCTCACCTCCCAGAAACTTTACCTGGGGATAAACGTCTACTGTTTTCAGGATGGTCCCAACTCCCTGAAACGGTACCTGGAGTCACTCTTCCATAGACATTGAGGCTGTTCCATGCCCCTGGTCCACAGGGTTACACCCTCCAAGACCCTGTAATGTGGTTTACATGTCCACAGTCTCCTGTATGTCATCACTTCCCAGAACCTTCACCTGCAGGCACACAAACAGAGGTTCCAGGATGACTCCCTCATAGACCCTGCACTTGGAGCCACATATCCACAGTCTCACAGGTGACTCATCCAAATCACTGTACCAGGGCTCACATAACCACAGTCTTCCAGATGCTGGACTATTGACCCCAGCACCCAGTGTCACATGTCCACAGATTCTAGCATGGCCTCACACTCCAGACACTGTACCTTGGGACACATACCCACAGTCTCTAGGGTGAACACCCTCCTAGACACTGTACATGGTGTCACATGGGCACATTCACCAACTCCCAAACCCTGTACCTAGGGTCACACGTAGATAGTCTCAGGGTGACCCCACTTGCCAGAACTTGCACCTGGGTTCATATGTCCGCAGCGCCCAGGGTAACACCACCTGTCAAACAATTGTACTCGGTTCAAACACCCACTGGTTCTAGGGTGACACCAATTCCAAGCCCGTGAACCTAGCTAGGGTCACACATCCATGGTCTCCTGGGTGGCAACCCCTCCCAGATCATGCACCAGGTCTCACACCTCCGCAGTCTCCAGGGTGACTACACCTCACAGAATATTGTAATTCTGGTCACATTGCCCCAGTCTCCAGGGTGACCCCGTATCTCTAACCCTCTACCTGGGGTTACATGTACATGTTGGCCAGGAATACACGCCTCCCCAGACTCTGTACACGTGATTACATTGGCACAGTTGCCAGGGTGACTCCAACTTCCCCACCCTATACCTGGGGTCACATGTCCAGAGTCTCCTGGATTTACCCACATTCAAGGGCTAGTAACTGGGATCACATGTCCACAGTCTCGAGGCTTTCCCCACCCACAAGTGCCTGTACCCAGGGTCACACGTCAACTGACTCCAGGGTGACTCCCTCCCAGACCGTTCACCTGGCATCCCATGTCCCTAGACTTTTGTGTGATGTCATTTCCCAGACTCTGCACATGTACTAACAGATTCACAGGCTCCGTGGTGACCCCCTTCCTGGTCTCTGTAACTTGGGTCACATGTTCTCAGTATCCGGTGTGACCCGACCTCTCATGCCCTATACCTTTGGTGACTTGGCCACAGATTCCAGGGTAACCCTCCCCTGCCAGACCCTGTGCTTATTTACACACATCCACAATCTCCAGGATGTTCGCCCTCCCATACCCTGCACCTGGAGTCACATGTCAACAGTTTCCAGCGTGAACCCCACTTTGCCCACTGCACCTGGGCTCACATATCCACATCATGCAGGGTGACACCCCTTCCAGACCATTTTCCTGCCATTAAATGCCTGCAGTCCCCAGAGTGACCCCGTACCTCCCAGACACTGTACCTGAGGTCACATATACAGAGTTTCCTGGATCACCCCCATCCTAGACCCTGTACCTGGGTTCAGATATCCTAGTGTCTTGGGGGACCCAGGTCAGACCTTGCATCTAGGGTCGAATGCCCACTATCCAGGATGACTTGCCTCCCCAATCAGTGCATCTGGGGTCATATGTCCACAATCTTCAAAGTGACCCCATCCCCTAACCCTGCACCTTACTCACACATCCACAGTCTCCAGAGTGATGTCCACTGTCTCACGGGTGACCTCTTCCCTGAACTTGTTCCAGATTTCACACGATCACCAATGCCACAGTGACCACCAGCAGATCCTGAACTTGTGGTCACAGTTCAACAGTCTGCCTGATGAGACCCATTTTGTACCCTGAACCTTGTGAACCTGCACCTGGGATCACAAGTCCATATTCTCCATGGTGTCATCCCCCAGACCCTGTACCTAGTGTCATATATACAGTCTCCTGGACTTCCCCACTTCCAATACCATGCACCTGTGATCACACATCCACAGTATCCAGGGTGATCCCCCTCCTAAACCTGTACCTGGTGTCACAAGTCGACAGACTCCAGGATGACTCTACCGTTAAGACCCTGTACCTAGGGTCACAAGTCCACTGTTTCCAGGGTGAGACCCCTCCCAGACTCTGCACTTGGGGTCACTTGTCGAGAGTCTCCAGGGTGACCCCACCTCCCAGAAACTGTACCTAGGGTGAAACATCCACAGTCACTCAGGTTGGCCCCAATTCCCAGAACCTGTACCTGGGGTCCCACTTCCATAGTCTCGGTTACCACACGCCAAGACATTTCACATGGTGTCCCATGATCTTGGATGCCAGGGTTACCCCCTCCAAGACCCTGTAATGGGGTCACATGTTCACAGTCTCCAGAGTGTCGTCACTTCCCAGACCCTCCACCTGGAGTCACACAAACACAGGTTCCAAGGTGACTCCCTCGCAGGCCCTGCACCTGGAGTCACATATTCACAATCTCACCTTGGGGAATCCCATTCAGACCCTGGATCTACGGTCACGTATCCAGTCTCCAAGATGATTTGCCTCCCAAATGGTGCATTTGAGGTCACATGACCACAATCTTCAAAGTAAACGCGTCCCCTAACCCTGCATCTAAGTCACACGGCAAATAGTTTCCAGAGTGACCTCAACCCAGACCCTGAAACGAGGGTCACATGTACACAGTCTTGGAGGGTGACCCCCTCCGTGAACTTGTACTAGGTTTCATACGTCCATCATCGCCACAGTGACTACCACCAGATCCTGTACCTGTGGTCATAGATCCACAGTCTACAGGGTGAAACCCTTTTCCTACCCTGAACTTTGGGTCACACGACCACAGTCTCCAGGGTGACCCCACCCAAACCTGCACCTGGGGTCACATGTCCACACTTTCCATGGGGACATACCTGAGACCCTGTACCTACTGTCATATATCCACAATCTCCTAGGTTACCAAACTTCCCATACCATACACCTGTGATCACATGTCCACAGTCTCGAAGGTGGCCCCCTGTATAACCTGTACTTGGTGTCACAAGTCCACAGCCTCCAGGTGACCCCACCCTCAAGATCCTGTATCTGGGGTCACAAGTCCACTTTTTCCATGGTGAGTCTACCTCCCAGACCCTGCATTTGGGGTCACATGTCCAGAGTCTTCAGGGTGACCCCACCTCCCAGAAACCATACCTCGGGTGAAATGTCCACCATTTTCAGGATGGCACCAACTCCCAGAACCTGTACCTGGGGTCACACTTCCATACTCTCAGGGTATCCCCACCTCCCAGACATATAACCTTGCATCCCATGACCCTGGCCACAAAGGTTCCCCCCTCCAAGACCCTGTAATAGGGGTCACATGTCCACAGTCTCCTGTTTGTCAAAACTTTGTAGACCTCACCTGGAGTCACACAAACACAGGTTCCATGGTGACTCCCTTGCAGACTCTGCACCTGGAATCACATATTCACAGGCTCCAGGGTGACCCCCTCGGAAATCCTGTACCTGAGATCACATATCTACAGTCTCCAGGGTGAATCCCATCCCCACACACTGTCTGAGCGGAATCATCCAGTCTCCCATGAGACCCCAATGTCAAGAACTCATCCCTTGTGCTAGAAGTCTACATTCTCCAGGCTGACATTATTTCCCACACCCTGCACCTTGGGTAGCATATTCACAGTCTCCAAGGTGACCTTACCTCCCAGACCCTTTACCTGGGGTCACATGTGCAAATTATCCAGGATTCCCGCCACTCCAACACCCTGCACCTGGGTCAAAAGCCCACAGTCTCAAGGGTGACCTCCTATCTGACCATGTTCCTGAGGTACATGGCCAGAATCTCCAGGATGATCTTGAAAGGTATTGCTGAACCACGCAAAGACACTGGAATTCTTGGCCTCCAGAGGAGATGAATTCAATTCAGGTCCAGAGACGAGGCTTGATTGCTTAGAGCTTTTGTGTAATAAGGTTGTATTAAAGTATAAAGGAGATAGAGAAATCTTCTGACATAGGCATCAGAAGAGGGCAGAAAGAGTAGCCCCTTGCATGTGTTAGCAATGGAATTATATGGCTCAAATGGTAAAGCATCTGTCTGCAATGCTGGAGACCCAGGTTAGATCCCTGGGTCAGGAAGATCTCCTGGAGAAGGAAATGGCCACCCACTCCAGTACATTTGCCTGGAAAACCCCATGGACAGAGGAGCCTGGTAGGCTACAGTCCATGGGGCCACAAAGAGTTGGACATGACTGAGCAACTTTACTTTACTTTTAATTACTTATTCATATCAGTTCAGTTCCGTTCAGTCGCTCAGTCATGTCTGACTCTTTGGGACCCCATGAATCACAGCACGCCAAGCCTCCCTGTCAGTCACCAACTCCCGGAGATTTCTCGAACTCATGTACATCGAGTCGGTGATGCCATGCAGCCATCTCATCTTCTGTCATCCCCTTTTCCTCCTGTCCCCAATCCCTTACAGCATCAGGGTATTTTCCAATGAGTCAGCTCTTCGCACCAGGTGGCCAAATTATGGGAGTTTCAGCTTCAGTATCAGTCGTTCCAATGAACACCCTGGACTGATCTCCTTTAGGATGTACTAGTTGGATGCCCTTGCAGTTCAAGGAACTCTCAAGAGTCCTCTCCAACACCACAGTTCAAAAGCATAAACTCTTCGGTGCTCAACTTTCTTCACAGTCCAATTCTCACATCTGTACATGACCACTGGAAAAACCATAGCCTTGAACAGAGGGACCTTTGTTGGCAAAGTAGTGTCTCTGCTTTTTATTATGCTATCTAGGTTGGTCATAACTTTCCTTCCAAGGAGTAATTTTCTTTTAATTTCATGGCTGCAATCACCATCTGCAGTGCTTTTGGAGCCCAAAAAGATAAAATCTTACACTGCTTCCACTGTTTCCCCATCGATTTCCCATGGAGTGATGGGACCTGTTGCCATGATCTTAGTTTTCTGAATGTTGAGCTGTAAGCCAACTTTTTCACTCTCCTCTTTCACTTTCATCAAGAGGCTTTTTAGTTCTTCTTCACTTTCTGCCATAAGGGTGGTGTCATCTGCATGTCTGAGATTATTGATATTTCTCTTGGCAATCTTAATTCCAGCTTGTGCTTCTTCCAGCCCAGCATTTCTCATGATGTACTCGGCATATAAGTTAAATAAGCAGGGTGACAACGTACAGTCTTGACGTACTCCTTTTCCTATTTGGAACCAGTCTGTTGTTCCATGTCCAGTTCTAACTGTTGCTTCCTGACCTGCATACAGGTTTCTCAAGAGGCAGGTCAGGTGGTCTGGTAGTCCCATCTCTTTCAGAATTTTCCACAGTTAATTGTGATCCACACAGTCAAAGGCTTTGGTGTAGTCAATAAATCAGAAATAGATTTTTTTTTCTGGGACTCTCTTGCTTTTTCAATGATCCAGCAGATGTTGGCAGTTTGATCTCTGGTTCCTCTGCCTTTTCTAAAGCCAGCTTGAACATCTGGAAGTTCACAGTTCACGTATTGCTGAAGCCTGGCTTGGAGAATTTTGAGCATTACTTTACTAGCGTGTGAGATGAGCATAATTGTGTGGTATTTTGAGCATTCTTTGGGATTACCTTTCTTTCTATTTGGAATGAAAACTGACCTTTTCCAGTCCTGTGGCCACTGCTGAGATTTCCAAATTTGCAGGCATTATGAGTGCAGCACTTTCACAGCATCATCTTTCAGTATTTGAAATACTTCAACTGGAATTCCATCAACTCCACTAGCTTTGTTCTTACGATGCTTTCTAATTGCCACTTGACTTCACACTCCAGGATGTCTCGCTCTAGGTGAGTGATCACACCGTTGTGATTATCTGGGTCATGAAGATATTTTCTACAGTACTTCTGTGTATTCTTGCCACATCTTCTTAATAGCTTATGCTTCTGCTAGGTCCATAGCATTTCTATCTTTTATCAAACCCAGTTTTGCATGAAGTGTTCCCTTGGTATCTCTAATTTTCTTGAAGAGATCTCTAGTCTATCCCATTCAGTTCTTTTCCTGATTCACACGTGATGCACACAAGGTGCACATGAGGTGCACACGTGATGCCCACGTGATGAACACGTGATGCACACGTGATGCTCATGTGATGAACATGTGGTGCACAAGTGAGGCACACGTGATGAACACGTGATTCACACGTGATGCACATGTAATGAACAGGTGATGCACACGTGATTCACACGTGATACACATGTGATGAACACGTGATGCACACATAACACACATGTGATGAATACGTGATGAACAAGTGATTCACAGGTGACGCACATGTGGCGCACACGTGACGAACACGTGTTTCACAAGTGATGCACATGTGATGGACATATGATTCACACGTGAAGAACACGTGACTCACATGTGATGAACACGTGCCTCACACATGATGAACATGTGATGCACACGTGATGAAAACATGATGCACACGTCACACAGACGTTGTGAACAAGTGAACAACACGTGAGGCACATGTGACTCACACGTGATGAACACGTGATGCACACATAACCCATATGTGATGAATACGTGATGCAACATGACACACACGTGACGCACATGTGATGCACACATGATGGACACGTGATCAACACGTGACACACACGTGATGAACACATGATTCACACAGGACGCAAACTTGATGCACACGTGATGCGCACGTAACACATATGTGATGAATACGTGATGCAGACGTGACACACATGTGACGAACACGTGACGCACACATGACGAACATGTGATGCACACGAGACGCACATGTAACTCACACGTGATGTACACATGATGGACACGTGATGAACACGTGACACACACGTGACGAACACGTGATTCACACGTGACGCCAACTTGATGCACACGTGATGAACACGTGACGAACACATGTCGCACACATGATGAACTCGTGACGCACACGTAACGCACACGTGATGTACACGTGATGCACCAGTGACGCACACGTGATGGACACGTGATGCACACATGACGCACCCGTGACGCACACGTGATTCCCACATGCACACACGTGATGCACACGTGACACACAAGTGACGCACATGTGATGAACACGTGATTCACCCGTCATGGACACGTGACACACACCTGATGAACACGTGACTCACACGTGATGGACATGTCACGCACACGTGATGCACACGTGATGCACACGTGACACACACGTGACACACACATGATGGACACGTGATTCACACTTGATGCACACGTGATTCACACATGATTCACTCATTTCAACTCGAGATGAGGCCCGATTCCCCTTCATTGGCTCCAGAGCCATCCCACTTTCCCCATCAAACACGACAAGGCGCTTGACTTCCTTTAGGCAACTCCAGGGAATCCCCGAGAACACTGTCATAAGTCTAGAGGAACACCAAGCGTAACACAGCAACTCGCGGAAAGCGCCATGTACCCCAAATCGTCTCGAGATTAGAGTTGATTTCCTGGCTTCAACTCAAGAGGTATGCCAACTTTCCACAAGCACCTCTAGAGGAGGCTTCTCTCAGCAATAGGTATGTAAGTTGGACCCTGAGTTTGCTGCCTGAAGTGGAATGGGCCCCGAGATGCCCTGACTCAAAAGAAGGCCCGATTTCTCTGCAGTGGCTTTAATGCAGGCTCGTCTTTCATCTCACCAGATGAAAGGATGTCTGAATCCCCTGTGGAGACCCTAGAGAAAGCCCTAGTTCCCCATCTCATCTCGACAGGAGGCCTCACATGACTTTGATACCTAGAGAGGCACCAAGAGTTCATTGCTTCAAGAGGTGACGATGCCTGACTCCTCTTGAAAAGTGATAGGAATCCCAATATCCATGTCACAAGTGGAAAGGGATTTTGGGTCTCCCGCCTCATCTCCAAAAGCGTCCCTATTGCCTGCCAAGCCTCGAAGAGATTCCCGAGGTGTCCCTCTTAACTAGACAGGAGTCCTGACATAGCTGAACAAATCCGAGTTTTGAAGGGCCATCCCCACCGTAACTCGAGAATATACCCCAGGATCCCACCGCAACTCGAGAAAAACCATGATACTTCTCCCTGGCCACGAGATGAGCCCCGGTTCCTCTGCATTGCATGCAGAGCAATTCTGTGTTCCCCATCAAACATGTAAGGAGCCTTGACTTGCTTGATGGGACACCAGAGAGTACCCAAGAACACTGTAACAAGTCTAGAGTGACCGTGAGGTTAGTGCAGAAACGCGAAATAGATCCGTCTACCCCAAATCAACTCGAGATGCTGCCCCATTCCCCTGCATTGGCTCCAGAGTCATTCTGCGTTCCCCATCAAACACAAGTGGCATGACTTCATTAAGCAACTCCAGAGATTCCCCGAGAACACTGTCCCAAGTGTAGAGGAACACCAGGTGCAACACAGCAACTCGAGGAAAGCCCCATGTACCCCAAATCGTCTTGAGATTTAGAGCTGATTTCCCTGCTTCGACTCAAGAGGTATGCCAACTTTCTGCAAGCACCTCAAGAGGAGGCTTCTCTCAGCAATATGTATGTGAGTTGGACCCTGAGTTTGCTTCCTGAAGTGGAATGAACACCAAGATGACCTGACTCAAAAGAAGGCCAGATTTCCCTGCAGTGGCTTTAATGTAGGCTCGTCTTTCATCTCACAAGATGAAGGGATGTCTGAATCCCCTGTGGAGGACCTAGAGGAAACCCTATGTCCCCGCCTCATCTCGACAGGAGGCCTCACATCCCTTTGACATCCCGAGAGGCACGCGGAGTTCAATGCTTAGAAGGTGACGATGCCTGACTCCTCTTGAAATGTGATAGGGATCCCAATATCACTGTGGCAACTGGAATTGGACCCAGGGTCTCCCGCCTCACTTCAAGAAGCATCCCTATTGCCCTGCCAAGCCTCAAAGAGATTCCTGAGGTGTCTCTCATAACTAGACAAGAGTCCTGATGTCACTTAACAAACAGGAGTTTTGAAAGTCTATCCCCACCTTAACTCGAGAATATGCCCCACGTTCCCACCGCAACTTGAGATAAACCATGAGACTTCCCCCTGGCCGCAAGATGAGGCCTGATTGCTCTGCATTGCAGAGCAATTCCGTGTTCCCCATCAAACACGTAAGGAATCTTGACTTGCTTGATGGCATTCCAGAGAGTCCCCAAGAACACTGTCACAAGTCTAGAGGGACCCTTGTGTCACCGCAGCAATGCGAAATAGCTCCATACTGCAAATCAACTCGAGCCGAGGCCCAATTCCCCTGCATTTGCTCCAGAGCCATCCCGTGTTCCCCATCAAACAGGAGTAGTGGCTTTACTTCCTTTAGGCAACCCCAGAGATTCCCCGAGAACACCGTCCCAAGTCTGGAGGAACACCAGTTGCAACACAGCACCTCGAAGAAAGCCCCATGTACCCCAAATCGTCTCGAGATTAGAGCTGATTCCCTGGCTTTGACTCAAGTGGTATGCCAACTTTCCACAAGCACCTCTAGAGGAGGCTTCTCTCAGCAATAGGTATGTGAGTTGGACCCTGATTTTGCTGCGTCAAATGGAATGGACACCGAGATGCCCTGACTCAAAAGAAGGCCTGATTTCCCTGCAGTGGCTTGAATGGAGGCTTGTCTTTCATCTCACCAGACAATGGGATGTCTGAATCCCTTGTGGAGACCCTAGAGAAAGCCCTAGTTCCCCTCCTCCTCTCGACAGGAGGCCTCACATGCCTTTGACACCTAGAGAGGCACCAAGAGTTCATTGCTTCAAGAGGTGACGATGCCTGACTCCTCTTGAAAAGTGATAGGAATCCCAGTATCCCTGTGGCAACTGGAAAGGGACCCTGGGTCTCCCGCCTCACCTCTAGCAGCGTCCCTATTGATGTGTCAACCCTCGAAGAGATTCCTGAGGTGTCCCTCATAACTAGACAGGAGTCCTGACGTCGCTGAACAAACACGACTTTTGAAGGGCCATCCCCGCTGTAACTCGAGAATATACTCCAGGTTCCCAGCGCAACTCGCGAAAAAGCATGAGACATCCCCTCGCCACTCTATGAGGCCAGATTCCTCTGCATTGCGTGCAAAGCAATTCCGTTTTCCCCATGAAATGCGTAGGAGCCTTGACTTGCTTGATGGAACTCCAGAGAGTCCCCAAGAACACACTCACAAGCCTAGAGGGACCCTGAGGTCACCGCAGCAACGCGAAATAATTCCGTGTACACCAAATCAACTGGAGATGAGGCCCGATTCTGCCACATTAGCTCCAGAGAAATTCCGCTTTCCCCATCAAGCAAGACAAGTTGCTTCACTTTCTTTAGGCAACTCCAGAGACTCCCCGAAAACACCGTCCCATGTCTCGAGGAACACCAGGTTCAGCACAGCAACTTGAGGAAAGCTCTATGTACCCCAAATCATCTCGAGATGAGAGCAGATTCCCAGGATTCAACTTAAGAGGTATGCCAACTTTCCACAAGCACCCCAAGAGGAGGCTTCTCTCATCAATAGATATGGGGGAGGGACCCTGAGTTTGCTGCCTCAAGTGGAATGGAGTCCGAATGCCCTGACAAGAAAGAAGGCCGGATTTCCCTGCAGTGGCTTGAATGCAGGTTCGTCTTTCATTGCACAAGATGAAGGGATGTCTGAATCCAATACGGAGACCCTAGAGAAAGCCTTAAGTCCTGGCCTCATCACGCCAGGAGGTCTCACATCCCTTTGACATGGAGGTAGGCGGAATTCAATGTTTCAAAAGGTGATGACGCCTGACTCCTCTTGAAAATTGATAGGAATCCCAGTCTCACTGTGGCAACTGGAAAGGAACCCTGGGTCTCCCGCCTCACATTGAGAAGCGTCCCTATTGCCCTGCCAAGCCTCGAAGAGATTCCTGAGGTGTCCCTCGTAACTAGACAGGAGTCCTGATGTCGCTGAACAAACATGAGTTTGAAGGGCCATCCCCGCCGTACCTGGAGAATATACCCCAGGTTCGCGCCGCAACTCAAGAGAAACCATGAGACTGCCTTCTCGCCGCGACATGAGGCTTGATTCCCCTGCATTGCATGCAGAGCAATTCCGTGTTCCCCATCAAATACGTAAGGAGCCATTACTTGCTTGATGGAATTCCAGAGAGTCCCCAAGAACACTGTCTCAAGTCCAGAGGGACCCTGATGTCACTGCAGCAATGGGAAATAGCTTCGTGTATCCCAAATCAACTCGAGATGAGTCCCTATTCCACTGCATTGGCTTCAGAGCCATCCCGTGTTCCGCATCAAACACGACAAGTGGGTTGGCTTCCTTTAGGCAACTGCAGAGATTCCCCGAGAACACTGTCCCAAGTCTAGAAGAACACCAAGTTCAGCACAGCAACTCGAGGAAAGCTCCATGTACCCCAAATCATCTTGAAATGAGAGCTGATTCCCTGGCTTCCACTCAAGAGGTATGCCACCATTCCACAAGCACAATCAGAGGAGGTGTCTCTCAGCAGTAAGTATGTGGGAGGGACCCTGAGTTTGCTGCCTCAAGTGGAATTGACCCTGAGACGCCCTGACTCGAAAGAAGGTCCGATTTCCCTACAGTGGCTTGAATGCAGGCTCATCTTTCATCTCACAGGATGAAGGGATGTGTGAATCCCCTATGGAGAGCATAGAGAAAGTCCTAGGTCCCCGCCTCTTATCGACAGGAGGCCTCACATCCCGTTGACACCTCGAGAGGCATGCAGAATTCAATGATTCAAAAGGTGATGATGCCTGACTCCTCTTGAAAATTGGTAGGAATCCCAATATCCCTATGGCAACTGGAAAGGGACCCTGGGTCTCCCTCCTCACCTCGAGAAGTGTGCTGATTGCCCTGCCAAGCCTCAAGGAGATTCCTGTGTCCCTCATATCTAGACAGGAGTCCTCAAATTTTCCAAGAACACTAGAGCAAACAAGCCCATTCATAACTGGTAAAGATTGAAATAGACACCTGGCCACGGAGGGTATACTGATAGTAAACTCTCCTACAGAAACATACTCAAGATACTGGTGGGATGCATGCACAGCCCCCTTTGGAAGACAGTCTGACAGTTGTTTCAGTAACCACATGGGACAAGCACTGAATTCCATACATGACAAGTGGTGGAAGCCAGGTATCTTACCATTGGAATGGTAAGTTATGGATAAACAAAAGGAAAGGTTACAAGATTCATGGAGACATCATCACAAATTACCTTCAACTGAATATATAAGCTGGAATACATGTATATATTTCCAAATATTGTCAGCTGAGCATATTTAGCTCCTACATGTATGTTTTAAATATCACTCTATAATGAAAAAGAACAGGAAATGTCCCTGGTGGCCCAGTGGTAAAGGATCTGCCTACCAATGCAGGGAACACTGGTTCAACCCCTGGTCCTAGAGGATTCCACATGCCCAGGCAGGGGCAACTAAGCCCCCGTACAACTACTGAAGTACTTGCATGCTCCAGAGCCCAAGTTCTGCAACCAGAGAAAGCGCTGCAATGAGAAGCCATGGCAAGTCAACTAGAGGGTAGCCTCTGCTCACTACAACTAGGCATCTAGCTACAAAGACCCAGCATTGTCAAAAATAATTCAGTGTTTACAAAAAAGGACAGAAATTCTTTGAATAAACGATTGAGACTAGGGGCGAGAGAGTAAATATATAAGCTAGGATAATCTTAAAGTATGAGGAAGTAAAGAAAGTAAAGACAACTATCAAGCTGTCCAAGCTGATAAAAATGAATGATTACACAGTTTTATCTGTATACACTAGCAAATAATAATCTGAAAAGGAATTTAAAAAAACAATTTCCTTTTGATAGTGTCAACATTAATAAAATATTTTGCCGTGGGTGTAATGAGGATGACAAGACTGGCACATTGGAAATTATACACGATTGCTGAAAAATATCCTGAATACATGCACAGATATTCCATAGCGATGGAAAGACTTAAGATGGCAATACCATGGAATGCATCTTCAATCTGAAATGAAGATTCAATATGAATTACAAAAGACTGAAAGGTCATTGCTGAACCACAAAAGGCGCCAGGATTTTTGGCCTCCAGAGGAGAAGAATTCAATCCAGGGCCAGTTGACAAAGCTTGATCGCTCAGAGCTTTTGTGTCATAAAGTTTTATTAAAGTATAAAAGAGATAGAGAAACCTGCTCACATAGACATCAGACGGGGGCAGTAAGAGTACCCCCTGCTAGTCTTTAGGCAGATGTTATACAGCCACTAGCAGTCTGCTAATGAAAGAAAGGCAATGTCTCAGAGAATGACACCAGGCCCCTCACCCACAACATGCATTGAGATAATATTGGCAGCAGGTGAGTCATCCCGGGCCATAGAATGATTGACATGAATTTTGAAGAAAGGCAGATTTCCAAGCAAATATATCATTTCATTAACATAGATTAGGAGAACAGGTATGAGTAAAACATATTGGTTTGTCAAGTCGGTTCTGAGCCTTTAGGGGGAACCGACCTGAAGACAGAGTCTAGCAGAAATACGTAGTATATTAACATAGCTTAAGACAAACCTTTCCTTAAGACAAAATGCATTGCTTAGCTGAAGGTTTGAGAAAAGTTAAGTTCAGGTGGAGCCAGGAGTCGTCATAGCAACACAAAATTTTAAGAGAAACCTCTTAAATTTGTATTGAGAAGGGGAAAAAATGTAGCACTCGTTTCGTTCCTCCAGCTGCTTGAGAGATGAAAAAACGTCTGACACTTGCAGCCTATTCCCTCTGTCTGGAGACCCCTGGCCTTCCTGCCTATTACCCTCTCCAGGCCTTTAGGAAGCAATATACAAGCTGACCCTAACATACACGTGGAATAACAAGGGACTCCAAAGAATCCAAACAATCACATGAGTCTGCAGTTCAAAGGTCCTATGGTATGCTGTGCTAAGTCGCTTCAATCACGTCTGACTGTCAGAGCCCACCAGGCTCCTCTGTCCATGGGAATTTTCCAGGCAAGAATACTGGAGTGGGCTGGGTGCCCTCCTCCAGGGGATCTTCCCAACCCAGGGATAGGATTCCTGCATTGGCAGGTAGGTTCTTTACCACTAGCACCACCTGGGGAAAAAGTGCCTAAAGGAGATCATGGAAACCCATTTAGGAAAAGGGACTCAGAGGAAAGACAGTGAGGGAAGGAAACTCTTAATCACACTCAGAGAAGCCCAGCAGGTAGTTCTGCAGGTGGAAGAGGAGGAGGAAGCATGCTGGAGCTGTGTAGAAGATGAAAGAGGGAACTAAAGCAGGGGCCCCCAACCTCTAGGATCTAATGCCTGATGATCTGAGGTGGAGCTGGTGAAATAATAATAGAAATAAGAGTTTGATCACTCAGCCATGTCCAGCCCTTGGTAGCCCACCAGGCTCCTCAGTCCATTGAATTCTTCAGGCAAGAATACTGGAGTGGGTTGTCATTTCCTTCTCCAGGGGATTTCCCTGACCCAGGGATTAAACCCGGGTCTCCCTCATTGCAGGCAGACTCTTTACCAACTGAGCCTCCAGGGAACAGAAACAGAAATAGAGTGCACAATAAATGGACTGCACTTGAAACATCCCAAAACCTTGCCCCACCCCTGTCTGTCAAAAAATTGTCTTCCAAAAAAACTCCCAAGGTCAAGGAAGGAACTTCAAGTGTACTCAGCTGTCCTAGATTGCTGGTTTAGGGAGATGCTGAAGTGGGGATGTCCCAAGAGGTAGACCCTCCCTTGTGTGGAGTCTGCAATAGACCTCTGATAGCCTTGGTGATGATCAGAGAGATTTGTTTCATTTTTTAAAAATATCCTTGTGGGTACCAACTGGGACCATCACTGTTCTAATATACCTCATAGTGTTGCTGACACTACAGATACAATTGTGTGACATTGAACTTATTCAATAAAAATGATGAAGCATCTGCCCTGTGCCCAGCACTTTCCAAGGGCTGGGAAGTACAATGAAAATACTCCATAAGATGCACAGCTGGTAGGCACATTCTTTCAAAAAGCCTTTTTCATTTCCACCAATAGTTTATTCTCAATGTCAACCCTTGCCACTTAATGACCATGCTGGGTAGGAAGCTCATTAAAAACCCAGGAGCCAGTGTTCCTGGAAGGATATCCCATTCTCCCTTGGACAGTCCTCCGCCCTCTCTGACTCTCAGTTTCCTCATCTGCGAAATCATGGACAACTGACTATAATTCATCACCGGAACCCAAGCCTATTGAGGGGGAGGGGAAATATTACTCCAAGGCCTGGATGATAGACCAGATTGAAAGAAAAATATGCCATTTCTGGTTTTCAGTCAAACAGACAAATACAATGAAGAAAGGAGTCCCTGGCCCTGTGGGATTTGCCTAGGGGTCTAGTCTGGGAAATTCTTACACATCAGGAGATGGCTCTGAGCTGGATTTCCACAAACAAGAACATCCATGCAAAGGACAAGCCTGCAGAGCTCTGTGCCCATTGGTCACAAGAGACTGCCTCCCGATGGCCAGCAGCATTTACAAGTGACCTCCTAAGACCTTCACCAAACTCCTGGGGCACCTCTGGCTTTTCTGTTTCCCTCACTTTTCTGACCCTTTTCTTTAAAAAACGCACATTTCTTCATAGAATGCCACAGTGGAAGGAAAATAGGCCTTCAAGTTTGAGGCCTCAATTTGCAGAAAACTTGGAGCTGCTTGTTTTTTTTTTTTTTTTAATTAAAGCACCACATAAATTAAAAATTTTACACGTTCTAATTATTCAGTTCCAAAACACCAAACTTATTGCACAGGGTCCCCATGGAAAGGCCCCCTCTCAGCAGGACAGCCACAGATTCCCCCATGAAAGGGCAGCAAGGTGCCCTCCTCCCTTCTCTCCTGCCTGGGTGGCCACCAGGTTTTTAAATACATGCACCCTACTAAGTTTCTAGGATGCAATTCGTGGACCCTTCCCTTTCCTGTCCCAGCAGGTGGTCAAGGGCCTGCTGGCCTGCAAAGTGCTGGAAGCAGGGCTGGGTCAGCCGGCCAGACTAAGGGTTGTGGAGTCCCAGCTGGTGAAATTACCAGGCAGGATAAATCCCTTGGACTTCCAGCAGGCACTACGCTGCATGGGAAAATAGATAGATATAACCGGCCTGGAGCCTCAGGGTGGGACCTAAAGTTCGATTTTGTTTTCTCCAATGTTAAATGATACAAGCAAGGGCCTTTGAGACTGTTGTTTTCTTTTCTAAGCCCAAAGACTCCTTCAGTTACTAATGTAGGTATCCTAGAAACTATGTGACATCCATGAAAATCTGATATGTCCTGGTAAAATGCTGTCAGTTATAATTCTAGTTATCATATTAAAGTGTTTCAAGTCACAGCAGTGACTATTTTGTCACTTTTTTTGTCAATTTTTATTTTGTCAATTTTGTCAATTTTTATTTTGTCAATTTTTATCTAATCAGGTTTTAAACATGCCTTCCATGGTTTCACACTGATGCCTTTGCAAAAATACTGCTACCTCAAGATACATGGAAAAGACTTTCCTGAGCTTACCCATAAACAACGCTTTTTGTTTGTTATCTGGTAAGCTGGTACCAGACTGGAATTTAGTCTACTCTCTAGGTTAAGAGAACACAGCTTTCTTAGAATGCAGCTTTCAATCACAGATGATGAATTTATTTACCTTTCAGTGATTTATATTTGTTTTTATCATCTGTGTTTTTTTTTTTTTTTTTTTTTTTACTTCCGTAAAATAAATAAGCATTATTTAAGTATTTAAGTACGGTACATGTAGGATGGACCAAGATTTCCCCACTCCTGCAAATTCCCTTAAGCCCTCAGATTCTTCTCTTGGTACCAAGGTCTCACTTTCCTCCAGAGGGACAATCCAAGCTTTTTATCAGCTAGCTGATCTGCCCCTGATATCAGAGTCAATTTGAGCATGAGTTGGTCTATAATTTAGGCATGAAACTGTGATTACATAAAAGAAAGATGACTTTTTGATGGAGGATGTCCATGATATTCCTTGAACTTCAGAGAAAATTGGTTAAAATGAAACTTTTTTCCCTTGGAAACTGCAAAGGCAGTTCTTTTAGCATATGCAATTGAAAACATCTAGGTTGTTAGCTCAGTTTTCATTCCAGTCTCAAAGAAAGGCAATGACAAAGAATGTTCAAACTGTCACACAACTGGACTCATCTCACATGCTAGTAAAGTAACACTCAAAATTCTCCAAGCCAGGCTTCAGCAATATGTCAACCGTGAAATTCCAAATGTTCAAGATGGATTTAGAAAAGGCAGAGGAACCAGAGATCAAATTGCCAAAATCCACTGGATAATTGAAAAAGCAAGGGAGTTCCAGAAAAACACTTATTTCTGCTTTGTTGACTATGCCAAAGCCTTTGACTGTGTGTATCACAATAAACTGGGGAAAATTCTGAAAGAGATAAGAATACCAGATCACCTGACCTGCCTCTTGAAAGACCTATATGCAGTTCAGGAAGAAACAGAACTGGACCTGGACCAACAGACTGGTTCTAAATAGGAAAAGGAATATGTCAAGGCTGTATATTGGCACCCTGCTTATTTAACTTATATCTGCTTATATATAGGGCATCGTGAGAAATGCTGCACTGGATGAAGCACAAACTGGAATCAAGATTGCTGGGAGAAATATCAATAACCTCAGATATGCAGATGACACCACCCTGATGGCAGAAAGTGAAGAACTAAAGAGCCTCTTGATGAAAGAGAAAGAGGAGAGTGAAATAGGTAGCTTAATGCTCAGCGTTCAGACAACTAAGATCATTGCATCCAGTCTCATCACTTCTTGGCAAATAGATGAGAAAACAGTGGAAACAGTGGCAGATTTTATTTTTCGGGGCTTGGAAATCATTGCAGATGGTGACTGCAGCCATGAAATTAAAAGATGCTTACGACTTGGAAGGAAAGTGATAACCAAACTAGACAGCATATTAAAAAGCTGAGACATTGCTTTGCCAACAAAGATCCGTCTAGTCAAGGCTAAGGTTTTTCCATGTCATGTATGGATGTGAAAGATGGACTATAAAGAAAGTTGACAGCCAAAGATTTGATGCTTTTGCACTGTGGTGCTGAAGAAGATGCTTGAAGTTTGCTTAGACTATAAGAGGACCCAACCACTCCATCCTAAAGGAAATCAGGTCTGAATATACATTGGAAAGACTAATATTGAACCTGAAACTCCAATACTTTGGCCACTAGATGTGAAGAGCTGACTCATTTGGAAGTTGCTTTGATTTGCCTGTGAGTGTGGGCGCCCTACCTGGGCACAGGGCCTCAGGGGCCATTGCCACTGAATCATGACCTCCACGCAAGCACATTCCAGCTGTGTGACACTCAGCATGCAGGAGACTGGGAAAGCTATCTTCCTTGGAGGAAGGAAAGTCATACACAGAGTGTGTTTTCAGGCCTCTATTTGCAGCAAGTGTTTTGCTTCTCAGATGTCAGACCTGCAGGCCTGCCCCAAGGACCTCAATTCCAGAGTCAGGGCCATGTGTCTCCCTGCACATTCCGAGCCTTGCAAACACATTCCTGGGTCAGAGAGGTGCTTCCCATGAGGAAGAAGGCTGCAGGAGTGTGTCTGAGGGGGCCAGGTGGCATGCTGGGGTCACCTGGTTGAGGGCACCTTGCACATCCATTGGGCCCCAGGAGAGCAGTTATGGACTCGCCCCTTGCTTGAGATATCCCAAAGCAAGGAGCAATGCTAGCTGTATCAGAAGGAGGAAAACAGCAATGGGATGGATTTTCAAGCAGTTGCTAGGTCACACTGTGTTAGGGTTCCCCAGGAGACATGTGAGAATTTTGGCCCCTAGGCCCGGTATCTAGGGGTGTGCACAGGGTGTTTTCCCCACAGGATCCAAAATGTTCCAGACAGACCTAGGCTCAATAGCTGTTGCTAGGCTGCACCGCTTTAGGCACACCGAGAGAAGCAGGCACACTGTGGCCCCGAGGTCCGGTATGCAGGTTCACATATGGGGTGTGTCCCCGTAGGAGCCAAGAATTTTCCTGACAGTCCTAGGCTCCCTAGAGCACTCAGGTCTGCTCAGAGGACCGAAGTTCCAGAGGCAGGGTCGTGTATCTCCCCTTCCCTTTGTGATCCTTGCAAAGACATTCCAAGCTGATAGTGGTACTACCCATGAAGAAGCAAGCAGTGGGAGTATATTTGACATGACTGGGTGCCTTGATGGGCTCAGCTCCTCAAGGGGGCCTTTCCTCTCAAAGTAGGCCCCATGTCTGCTTGAGGACGGGGTTGGGCCCTCTTCCCTCCACACTGCCAAAGGGTGGAACAAAGCTAGGTGTCAGAGGTAAGAAAGGAGCAATTGGATGGATTTTCAAGCTCTCACTAGGCTGTACTGCTTCAAGGCCCACTCGAGCAAAACAGGCGCCCTGTGGCCCCTAGGTCGGGTATGCAGGTTCACACACAGGGTGTGTTCCCGTCAAAGCCAAGAATTTTCTGACAGACCTAGGCTCACTAGAATTGTCCTACAGAGCAAAGGGGATGGAAGAGATGTGTGGAGGTGGGTCTGCCTTCCCCTGTGAGTGTGGGGCTACTCCCTATGGCCCCAAAATGAGGGATAACTGCAACTAAGAAAGGAACTCCAAGAAGGAACTCCAAGAAGCGCTTTTCCAGGAGGCTGGGACAGGGAGTCCGCAGGATGCAGGGAAAGGGAGCCTTCTTCAGGGAAGAAGAGGCAGCCACTCGGGGTGTGTTTGCAAGCCTCTTTGGAAGGCACAGTTTCGCTGATACAATTGAATTCCAGTTCTGCTCAGAGGACTGAAATTTCAGAGGCAGGGCCATGTATCTCCCCTTCCCTTTTCAATCCTTGCAAAGACATTCCTAGCTGATAGTGATACTGCCCATGAGGAAGTAAGCAGCTGGAGTGTGTTTGACATGACTGGGTGCCTTCCTGGGCTCAGCTCCTCAAGGGGACTTTCTACTCAAAGTAGGCCCATTGCCTACTTGGGGAGAGGGTATGGAAGGTTTGCTTCCAAATGGCGAAAAGGTGGAGCAAATCTAGCTTTGTCAGAGGTACGTAAAGTGCAATTTAATGGATTTTCAAGCTGTTGCCAGGCAACACCGCTTCAGGGTCCCCTCTCCCAGAAGAAAACAGGCGCCCTGTGGCCCCTAGGTCTGGTATGCAGATTCACACACAGGATGTGTCCCCACAGGAGCCAAGAGTTTTCCTACCAGGCCTAGGCTTACTAGAGCTCTACTATAGAGCAAAGGGGATGGAACAGAAGTGTGGATGTGACTTTGCCTTTACCTTTGACTGTGAGGCCCCTCCATAAGGTCCCAGGCGAAATTGCCCTCGCCCTTGCCCTAACCCTAACCCCAACACGACACCCTAACCCTAACCAACACCGTAACCCTATCCCAGAACCTAACACCAACCCGACCCCCTAACCCTAACCTGACACACTAACCCTAACGCATCATCCCAACCCTAACCTGACACCTTCACCCCTCAGCCCTCACCCTCACCCACACCCCTAACTTCTAACCCCTAAGCCACAATGTAACCCACACCCTAATCCACACCCTTAACCTAACCCACACCCTCCCCCCCACACTACTCACACCCTCAACCCTAGACTTAACCTGCATCATCTTCAATTTCAGCACTTCTCATGCATCACAAAAGACAAGGGAGTCATATTTCAAACGTGAATCCAAGACCCATTAACCACATAACAGGAATATAAACACTGTGAACACATCATTTAAATCACTTGCACCACCAAATACCTCTCCACCACATATCATATCAATAACAGTGGAACTCATGTATGCCATACATATTGTAACATAGCAATCTAATACCCAACAGTAATCTGGGTAATTATATACACAAGATATATTTAAACCAAAAATATTTAAACAAATTCCAGTTTTTACGATGGTTTTAATCCTCGCAAAAGTAGGATTAACAGCATGTTTTTCCACTAGGATCCAAAGCATTGAGCAAAATTGCCGAGGTCCAGCCCCAGCAGGACCAGGAATACCCAAGGGATGAGTGGCGTCAGCGAGGAAGAAGACAGACAGAAGACACACAGATGTTGCATAGAAGAGGTAGCTTTTTTTTTAATTTTTAGGATAGCTCAGTTTTTTTTTTTTTTTTAATTTTATTTTATTAGTTGGAGGCCAATTACTTCACAACATTTCAGTGGGTTTTGTCATACATTGACACGAATCAGCCATAGAGTTACACGTATTCCCCATCCCGATCCCCCCTCCCACCTCCCTCTCCACCCGACTCCTCTGGGTCCTCCCAGTGCACCAGGCCCGAGCACTCGTCTCATGCATCTCACCTGGGCTAGTGATCTCTTTCACCATAGATAAAATACATGCTGTTCTTTTGAAACATCCCACCCTCACCTTCTCCCACAGAGTCCAAAAGTCTGTTCTGTACTTCTGTGTCTCTTTTTCTGTTTTGCATATAGGGTTATCATTACCATCTTTCTAAATTCCATATATATGTGTTAGTATGCTGTAATGTTCTTTATTTTTCTGGCTTACTTCACTCTGAATAATGGGCTCCAGTTTCATCCATCTCATTAGAACTGATTCAAATGAATTCTTTTTAATGGCTGAGTAATATTCCATGGTGTATATGTACCACAGCTTCCTTATCCATTCATCTGCTGATGGGCATCTAGGCTGCTTCCATGTCCTGGCTATTATAAACAGTGCTGCGACGAACAATGGGGTGCACGTGTCTCTTTCAGATCTGGTTTCCGTGGTGTGTATGCCCAGAAGTGGTATTGCTGGGTCAAATGGCAGTTCTATTTCCAGTTTTTTAAGAAATCTCCACACTGTTTTCCATAGTGGCTGTACTAGTTTGCATTCCCACCAACAGTGGAAGAGGGTTCCCTTTTCTCCACACCCACTCCAGCATTTATTGCTTGTAGACTTTTGGATAGCAGCCATCCTGACTGGCGTGTAATGGTACCTCATTGTGGTTTTGATTTGCATTTCTCTAATAATGAGTGATGTTGAGCATCTTTTCATGTGTTTGTTAGCCATCTCTATGTCTTCTTTGGAGAAATGTCTGTTTAGTTCTTTGGCCCATTTTTTGATTGGGTCATTTATTTTTCTGGAATTGAGCTTCAGGAGTTTCTTGTATATTTTTGAGATTAATCCTTTGTCTGTTTCTTCATTTGCTATTATTTTCTCCCAATCTGAGGGCTGTCTTTTCACCTTACTTATAGTTTCCTTTGTAGTGCAGAAGCTTTTAAGTTTCATTAGGTCCCATTTGTTTATTTTTGCTTTTATTTCCAATATTCTGGGAGGTGGGTCATAGAGGACCCTGCTGTGATTCATGTCGGAGAGTGTTTTGCCTAAGTTCTCCTCTAGGAGTTTTATAGTTTCTGGTCTTACATTTAGATCTTTAATCCATTTTGAGTTTATTTTTGTGTGTGGTGTTAGAAAGTGTTCTAGTTTCATTCTTTTACAGGTGGTTGACCAGTTTTCCCAGCACCACTTGTTAAAGCAGTTGTCTTTTTTCCATTGTATATCCTTGCCTCCTTTGTCAAAGATAAGGTGTTCATAGGTTCATGGATTTATCTCTAGGCTTTCTATTCTGTTCCATTGATCTATATTTCTGTCTTTGTGCCAGTACCATACTGTCTTGATGACTGTGGCTTTGTAGTAGAGACTGAAGTCAGACAGGTTGATTCCTCCAGTTCCATTCTTCTTTCTCAAGATTACTTTGGCTATTTGTGGTTTTCTGTATTTCCATAAAAATTGTGAAATTATTTGTTCTAGTTCTGTGAAAAATACCGTTGGTAGTTTGATAGGGATTGCATTGAATCTATAGATTGCTTTGGGTAGAATAGCCATTTTGACAATATTGATTCTTCCAATCCATGAACACGGTATGTTTCTCCATCTGTTTGTGTCCTCTTTGATTTCTTTTATCAGTGTTTTATAGTTTTCTATGTACAGGTCTTTTGTTTCTTTAGGTAGATATACTCCTAAGTATTTTATTCTTTTTGTTGCAATGGAGAATGGTATTGTTTCCTTAATTTCTCTTTCTGTTTTTTCATTGTTAGTATATAGGAATGCAAGGGATTTCTGTGTGTTAATTTTATATCCTGCAACTTTACTATATTCATTGGTTAGCTCTAGTAATTTTCTGGAAGAGTATTTAGGGTTTTCTATGTAGAGGATCATGTCAACTGCAAACAACGAGAGTTTCACTTGTTCTTTTCCTATCTGGATTCCTTTTACTTCTTTTTCTGCTCTGATTGCTGTGGCCAAAACTTCCAAGACTATGTTGAATAATAGTGGTGAGAGTGGGCACCCTTGTCTTGTTCCTGATTTCAGGGGAAATGCTTTCAATTTTTCACCATTGAGGGTGATGCTTGCTGTGGGTTTGTCATATATAGCTTTTATTATGTTGAGGTATGTTCCCTCTATTCCTGCTTTCTGGAGAGTTTTAATCATAAATGAGTGTTGAATTTTGTCAAAGGCTTTCTCTGCATCTATTGAGATAATCATATGGTTTTTATCTTTCAATTTGTTAATGTGGTGTATTACATTGATTGATTTGCAGATATTGAAGAATCCTTGCATTCCTGGGATAAAGCCCACTTGGTCATGGTGTATGATTTTTTTAAGATGTTGTTGGATTCTATTTGCTAGAATTTTGCTAAGGATTTTTGCATCTATGTTCATCAGTGATATTGGCCTGTAGTTTTCTTTTTTTGTGGCATCTTTGTGTGGTTTTGGAATTAGGGTGATGGTGGCCTCATAGAATGAGTTTGGAAGTTTACCTTCTTCTGCAATTTTCTGGAAGAGTTTGAGTAAGATAGGTGTTAGCTCTTCTCTAAATTTTTGGTAGAATTCAGCTGTGAAGCCATCTGGTACTGGGCTTTTGTTTCCTGGAAGATTTTTGATTACAGTTTCGATTTCCTTGCTTGTGATGGGTCTGTTAAGATCTTCTATTTCTTCCTGGTTCAGTTTTGGAAAGTTATACTTTTCTAAAATTTGTCCATTTCATCCAAGTTGTCAATTTTATTGGCATAGAGCTGCTGGTAGTAGTCTCTTATGATCCTTTGTATTTCAGTGTTGCCTGTTGTGATCTCACCCTTTTCATTTCTTATTTTGTTAATTTGGTTCTTCTCTCTTTGTTTCTTAATGAGTCTTGCTAATGGTTTGTCAATTTTGTTTATTTTTTCAAAAAACCAGCTTTTAGCTTTGTTGATTTTTGCTATGGTCTCTTTAGTTTCTTTTGCATTTATTTCTGCCATAATTTTTAAGATTTCTTTTCTTCTGCTAACCCTGGGGTTTTTCATTTCTTCCTTCTCTAATTGCTTTAGGTGTAGAGTTAGGTTATTTATTTGGCTTTTTTCTTGTTTCTTGATGTAAACCTGTAATGCTATGAACCTTCCCCTTAGCACTGCTTTTACAGTGTCCCATAGGTTTTGGGTTGTTGTGTTTTCATTTTCATTCATTTCTATACATATTTTGATTTCTTTTTTGATTTCTTCTATGATTTTTTGGTTATTCAGAAGCGTGTTATTTAGCCTCCATATGTTTGAATTTTTAACAATTTTTTTCCTGTAATTGAGATCTAATCTTACTGCACTGTGGTCAGAAAAGATGACTGGGATGATTTCAATTTTTCTGAATTTTCCAAGACCAGATTTATGGCCCAGGATGTGATCTATTCTGGAGAATGTTCCGTGTGGACTTGAGAAAAAGGTGAAATTGATTGTTTGGGGGTGAAATGTCCTATAGATATCAATTAGGTCTAGCTGGTCCATTGTATCATTTAAGGTTTGTGTTTCCTTTTTGATTTTCTGTTTAGTTGATCTATCCATAGTTGTGAGTGGGGTATTAAAGTCTCCCACTATTATTGTGTTACTATTCATTTCCTCTTTCATACTCATTAGCGTTTGCCGTACATATTGCGGTGCTCCTATGTTGGGTGCATATATATTTATAATTGTTATATCTTCTTCTTGGATTGATCCTTTGATCATTATGTAGTGTCCTTCTTTGTCTCTTTTCACATCCTTTATTTGAAAGTCTATTTTATCTGATATGAGTATTGTGACTCCTGCTTTCTTTTGGTCTCCATTTGCGTGAAATATTTTTTTCCAGCCCTTCATTTTAGTCTGTATGTGTCTCTGGTTTTGAGGTGGGTCGCTTGTAGACAGCATATATAAGGGTCTTGTTTTTGTATCCATTCAGCCAATCTTTGTCTTTTGGTTGGGGCATTCAACCCATTTACATTTAAGGTAATTATTGATAGGTGTGGTCCCGTTGCCATTTACTTTGTTGTTTTGGGTTCATGTTTATACAACATTTCTGCATTTCCTGTCTAGAGAAGGTCCTTTAGCATTTGTTGAAGAGCTGGTTTGGTGGTGCTGAATTCTCTCAGCTTTTGCTTGTCTGTAAAGCTTTTGATTTCTCCTTCATATCTGAATGAGATCCTTGCTGGGTACAGTAATCTAGGTTGTAGATTATTTTCTTTCATTACTTTCATTATGTCCTGCCATTCCCTTCTGGCCTGGAGGTTTCTATTGGTAGATCAGCTGTTATCCTTATGGGAATTCCTTTGTGTGTTATTTGTTGTTTCTCCCTTGCTGCTTTTAGTATTTGCTCTTTGTGTTTGATCTTTGTTAATTTGATTAATATGTGTCTTGGAGTGTTTCGCCTTGGGTTTATCCTGTTTAGCACTCTCTGGGTTTCTTGGACTTGGGTGGCTATTTCCTTCCCCATTTTAGGGAAGTTTTCAGCTATTATCTCCTCGAGTATTTTCTCATGGCCTTTCTTTTTGTCTTCTTTTTCTGGGACTCCTATGATTCGAATGTTGGGGCGTTTCACATTGTCCCAGAGGTCCCTGAGGTTGTCCTCATTTCTTTTGATCATTTTTTCTTTTTTCCTCTCTGCTTCATTTATTTCCACTATTCTATTGTCTACCTCACTTATCCTATCTTCTGTCTCCGTTATTCTACTCTTGGTTCGCTCCAAAGTGTTTTTGATCTCATTCATTGCATTATTCATTTTTAATTGACTCTCTTTTATTTCTTCTAGGTCTTTGTTAAGCATTTCCTGCATCTTTCAAACTTTATCTCCAGGCTATTTATCTGTAACTCCATTTTGTTTTCAAGATTTGGATCATTTTTATTATCATTATTCTAAATTGTTTTTCAGATAGATTCCCTATCTGCTCCTCTTTTGTTTGACTTGGTGGGCACTTGTCATATTCCTTTACCTGTTGGGTATTGCACTGTTCTTGCACTAGTGCACATGGCAAGTATTAGGTTCGGTTTCTAAGTGAGAAACTAATGGTTACATTCACAGCTGGCCACTGAGATACTTAATGGGAGAGGCGAACCCAGCTCTGCCAAGCAGTAGCCAACATGAAATCAGCTATTGTCATTGTAGCCAAGTTCCTTGAATTTGTAGTGTTATTTGCTGTGTTCTTCAAGAAGATGCCTTCGCCCTGCCAGTAAGACATATTTCCATAACACATAGCCATGCACTCAATCGATGTGCATCCTCCAGTAAAGCCCAGCCCCGATGTCTTAGAGGAGCATCTCTGCCCATTGTCATAAGCCAGTCTAATTTTGTGTGAGACCATGAAAACTCAATGTCTTTATTACGCTTGTGCTTCAGACGGGAGGTCTGAGAAGGCACTTCTGAAGGGTTATTCCTACCAGTCATTGTCATTTTTATCGAGTCTTTAGTTTTTGTTGTTGTTGTTGTTGTTTTATTTATTAGTTCTACCAGTTTCTTGCTACCAACCCGTCTCCCTCCACCCTCGTGCACACACGATCAGTCATGGAATCCCGTGGACTTCAGCCCGCCAGACTCCTCTGTCCATGGATTTTTCCAGGCAAGAATACTGGAGTGGGTTGCCATTTCCTTCTCCATGTATGGAGTCTTTAAAGATTCCGTCACTGAGGTGTTTCTTCTCCACTTGTACATGCCCTTTCTCCCTAAGTGCAGTAGAAGTCATCCCCTCAGCCAAACATGTCTGTCTTCCGACCTCTGCAGAATGTTTTGCTTCAGCTCACCACAGCGTCAGGATATTCTAGAAAGCCTTCTGATTGCAGTCTCCTCAGGAGGTTACAAGTGTTTGAAACCTCAGGATTTTACAAAGCACTTTTTACAACCTCAGCTGAAAGGGAAGTCAACACTCAGTGAAAGTCACAGGCTTCCATGGCCTGGACTTGATTATGGGTTGTGCTTTCATAATCATCGTGTTTCATATACCAACTAAGATGTCACTGAGAATTTTCTTTTTTCTCATCGTTCTATCTTTCATGTTTATTTAGATATATTATGGGTTTTCCTATATACCTTCCGTTAGGGATGAGGGTCTTAAGTCAGTAGAACTTACAGCAAGTGACTTACAGTTAGCTGTGTTAGGACAGGAAAAAGAATGACCAGCTGCTGGATACTTAAGATTATGTACGAAAACATTATTCGTTTTCCTGTGTGCAGTCATCCAATAGTAACTTTGTGAAGTAGGCATTCAGAAAAATCACAAAACCGCCTAACTACTAGGCGGTCTCCCATGCAAGTACTGACCAGGCCCGGCCCTACTCAATTTCCCAGATCAGAGGAGATAGGGCACGTTCAGGGTGCTATGGCCTTAGACCGAGGCGGCTGTCAGGCGCCCCAAGAGCTCCGCGTTGCGCCTCCCTTGCGTTCTGACCTGCCCTTCGGGCCTGGGGCCACAGCTCTCGAGCTGGCACGCGCTGCACTTGAGCCGCACGACCCGCGACTGGACTCCGACCAACCAGGGCCGGCAGCTCAGGGGCCAGCGGAGGGCGCCAGGGCCCCGCACACCGCCAGCCCCGGCCAGCACCCGTCTGGCCCGGCCGGGTCCTGGCATACCTGCGGGACCTGGGGTGGGGGGAGGGGGGGTGGGTAGAGCAGCGAGGACGTCTCGGTGCCCCCTCACCCCCTGCCCCCCACCATCCCGTTCTCTGCTCAGGGTGACGTGGCTCCTGACGAGCGGGGCTTCGGCCCGAGGCCGCGGTCCCGGAGCCTCATGCGGGCTTAGAGGCAGCCCAGCCGGGGCCCCAGCCGCACATCCTGCCCGCTGCGCAAGCCCCCTGGAGCACATCAGCCCCGCCTTTTTGCCCTACCGAGACCCGCCCTGCCCCCACGCTGCCGGCCCAGTACAAGTCTTTCCTGAGAGAGCAGAGGAGCGAAAGCCAGGCACACGGACAGGCACTCGCACACACCCACGCCAGGTGAGACAGAGGCAGAAAGAGTCGAGGGTTCAGAGAGAGACTCGAAGACAGCTTGTGGACAGGGGGTGACTCGGGCAGGATGCCAGGCAGCTGCAGAGGCCACCCGGCCCTGAGAAGCGAATGCGATGGGGGCAGGGGGAAGCCGCTGAGTAGGGGCGGGCCTGGAGAGGCCCAGGGTGCGAGGGCACCTGAGATCTCCTCGCTCCGCACCCCGCCCCCGTCCTCCCAACCCCCTGCACGCACACCAGGCTGGGGCACTCTGACACTAGCTTCTCTGGAGTTTGGTCACCTGAATTTCTATCCTTGTGCTCAAATGAGTGATGACAGTGTATTGAACAGCTAGGTCATTTCCAAATAATTTAAGCTTAGAGTTTCACAGGACACGCGGACATGAATGCAGAGACCAGCACCGATGCATGGACACCAAGCTTGGTAACTAGACAACCAATGGGAAATTACTGTCTGACTCAGGAGAGAGAAAGAAAGCCGAACAGATGGAATGAAATGAACAGAAACATAAACTTTGCAACTAACACCCTAATTCAATTACAAAAAAAAAAAAAAAAACACAAAAAAAACAAAAAACCAACAACACTCTAACCATTTTAGGAAAACAAGAGACCTCTCCATGACGTTTGGTCGGGTGAGGAGTTCTAGCACACGACAAAAAAAGCCACCTTTTCCAAATCGTGAATATGTTAGTTCACACATTGACTTTTACATTGAAATGTGTAACAAATAAACTTAAAATCATTGACTCACTACATAAGCATAGAAGTATTTTAAACATAAAATATGTTCTATAGTATTCAGGAAGCATTTGGCACATGTCTCACTGTATGAGACCCAAAACTGGAAGTTAGTTGAAGAGTCAGGATAGTCTAAAAATGAATCCCTAACTACAAGGAATACACAGGATTATTGTAGATAAAAAAGTTTAAAGAAGAGAAACTAGAAATCAGTCAATAAATGTTTTAGGGGTTAGCTTAGAGTGACTAGCCTCTGCGTGACTTTTTAAATTTTACATGTTTGCATCTTCCAAATTTTCGATGGTGAGAATAATACTTTCATATCAGTTTCGAAATCAGTCTCACACTAAAGACAGTAAGACTGGAATAAGAAATAAGAAATGCTTGGGGGAAAAAAAAATGCTTGAACTAAATGTGGTACTGATGAAATTATTTGCAGGGCAGCCAAGGAGTCACAGATGTAGAGAACAGACTTATGGACATGGACAGGGGGGAGGAAGGAGAGGGTGAGATGAATGCAGAGTAACATGAAAAGATATTACCATACGTAAAAACAGATGACAATGAAATTTGCTGTATGACTCAGGGGACTCAAACAGGGGCTCTGCAACAAGCTAGGGGTGGAATGGGGAGGGAAATGGGAGAGAGGTTCAGGAGGGAGAAAACATATTTATACCTGTGGCTCATTCATGCTGATGTTTGGCAACAAAATTCTGTAAAGCAACTACCCTTCAATTGAAAGGAAAAGTCATGTTTGGACTTACCAAACAAGGTCTTGTGTAATTCTAGCATGGCCTTCTGTTTCGTGCTGCCACCCTTAACTCATTCTTCAATATCATTAAACAGACTAGTCAAGTTTTTGCCAAAAATATCTTGAGCTCCTGCATTATGCTGATGCACTGACTTCTCACGATCCAGTTTAGAATGGAGACCAAAGAAATCTTTTGTCGTGTCTTCAAGTATTTGAGGCCACACTATGTGACTGTTAAAAATAAATGTGGATAAGACGGATATTACCAAAGCAATCTAATGACAATATCTGTGCTTCATTAAAGACTTCTGCAGAGAAAAAGTAAATTTTATATATAGTATCAGAAGAATTTTTTAAATGCATGCCAACGTTTATTTCTCCTCCGCTAGCCATCTGGACAAGGGAAACTGAGTTTACCAATCAATGTCCATAGTTATGCTCCCTCACCGATTTTTACCCAATATGTGTTACTCAGGCAGGAGACCCTGGTTCAGTTCCTGGGTAAGGAAGAACCGCTGGAGAAGGGATAGGCTACCCACTCCAGTATTAGTGGGCTTTCCCTGTGTCTCAGTTGGTAAAGAATCATTCCTCTTTCACAAGAGTAGCTCAACTCCTCTCAAAGCAAATACAGAATGGTAATAACTATGCAGGACAAAGCTGATTCTGTATATTTATAGCACTGACTCATGAGATTGACAGAGGTGCTAGATCTGTTACCACATTTCTTTTTCTAAGTAATATCCGCATGTGCAGGTGAAAGTGGCTCAGTTCGTGCCTGACTCTTTGCGGCCCCTTGGACTATAGAGTCCGTGGAATTCTCTAGGCCAGAATACAGGAGTGGGTAGCCTATCCCTTCTCCAGGGGATCTTCCCGACCCAGGACTGAAAGCGGGGTCTCCTACGATGCAGGCAGATTCTTTACCAACTGAGCTAGTAGGGCTTCCCTGGTCGCTCAGTTGCTAAAGAATATCTGCATAACTGTCTATCGATTTGGCATTAGCAATCTGTCTGTGAGCAGGGCCGGTCATAAGCAGCTTCTGTGAGAAACAGAAGCATGTCTGTCTGACTTGCTTCTCCGCGGAGCTTTCAGTGTTCTTGCGCTAGTGCACATGGCAAGTATTAGGTTCGGTTTCTAAGTGAGAAACTAATGGCTACATTCACAGCAGGCCACTGAGGTACATAATGGGAGAGGCTAACCCAGCTCTGCCAAGCAGTAGCCAACATGAAATCAGCTATTGTCATTGTAGCCAAGTTCCTTGAATTTGTAGTCTTATTTGCTGTGTTCTTCAAGAAGATGCCTTCGCCCTTCCATTAAGACATATTTCCATAACACATAGCCATGCACTCTATCGATGTGCATCCTCCAGTAAAGCCCAGCCCCGATGTCTTAGAGGCGCCTCTCTGCCCATTGTCATAAGCCAGTCTAATTTTGTGTGAGACCGTGAAAACTCAGTGTCTTTATTACGCTTGTGCTTCTGACGGGAGGTCTGAGAAGGCACTTCTGAAGGTTTATTCCTACCAGTCGTTGTCATATTTATCGAGTCTTTATTTTATATTTTTTCTTATTTTTTACTTCTACCAGTTTCTTGCTACCAACCCGTCTCCCTCCACCCTCGTGCACACACGATCAGTCATGGAATCCCGTGGACTTCAGCCCGCCAGACTCCTCTGTCCATGGATTTTTCCAGCCAAGAATATTGGAGTGGGTTGCCATTTCCTTCTCCATGTACGGAGTCTTTAAAGATTCCGTCACTGAGGTGTTTCTTCTCCACTTGTACATGCCCTTTCTCCCTAAGTGCAGTAGAAGTCATCCCCACTTCCCAACATGTCTGTCTTCCAACCTCTGCAGAATGTATTTCTTGAGCTCACCACAGCGTCAGGATATTCTAGAAAGTCTTCTGATTGCAGTCTCTTCAGGAGGTTACAAGTGCTTCAAACCTCAGGATTTTACAAAGCACTTTTTAAAACCTCAGCTGAAAGGGAAGTCAACACTCAGTGAAAGTCACAGGCTTCCATGGCCTGGACTTGAATATGGGTTGTGCTTTCATAATCATCGTGTTTCATATACCAACTAAGATGTCACTGAGAATTTTTTTTTTCTCATCGTTCTATCTTTCATGTTTATTTAGATATACTATGTGTTTTCCTATATACCTTCGGTTAGGGATGAGGGTCTTAAGTCAGTAGAACTTACTGCAACTGACTTCCAGTTAGCTCTGTTAGGACAGGAAAAAGAATGACCAGAGGCTGGATTCTTAAGATTATGACCGAAAACATTATTCGTTTTCCTGTGTGCAGTCATCCAATTCTAACTTTCTGAAGTGGGCATTCAGAAAAATCACAAAACCGCCTAACTACTAGGCGGTCTCCCATGCAAGTACTGACCAGGCCCGGCCCTACTCAATTTCCCAGATCAGAGGACATAGGGCACTTTCAGGGTGCAATAGCCTTAGACCGAGGCGGCTGTCAGACGCCCCAGGAGCCCCGCGTTTCGCCTCCCTTGCGGTCTGACCTGCCGGTCGGGCCTGGGACTGCAGTTCTCGAGCGGGCACGCACTGTACTTGAGCCTCTCGACCCGCGACTGGACTCCGGCCGGCCAGAGCCTGCAGCTCGGTGGGCACCGGAGGGCGCCCCCTCTCCGCACACCGCGAGCCCAGGCCAGCAACAGTCTGGCCCGGCCGGCCGGGGACTGGCGTGCCTGCGGAAACTGGGGTGGGGTGAGGGGGGTGGGTAGAGCAGCGAGGACATCTCGGTACCCACTCACCCACTGCCCCCCACCATCCCGTTCGCTGCTCAGGGTCAGGTGGCTCCCGACGAGCGGGGCTTCAGCCCGGGTCCGCGGTCCCCGGAGCCTCCTGGGACTTAGGGGCAGCCCAGCCGGGGTCCCAGGCGCCCGTCCTGCCGGCTGTGCAAACCCCCTGGAGCGCCTCAGCCCCGCCATTTCGCCCTACGGAGGCCCGCCCTGCACCCACGCCACGGGCCCAGCACAGGACCTTCCAGAGAGAGCGGACGAGCGACAGCCAGGCACACGGACAGGCACTCGCACGCACCCACGCCAGGTGAGACAGAGGCAGAAAGAGTCGAGGGTTCAGAGAGAGACTGGAAGACAGCGTGTGGGCAGGGGGGCCTCGGGCAGGATGCCGGGCAGCTGCAGAGACCACCCGGAAATGAGCAGCCAAAGCGATGGGGGCGGGGGGAGGCCACTGAGCAGCGGCGGGCCTGGAGAGGCCCAGGGTGGGAGGACACCTGAGATCTCCGCGCTCCGCGCCCCGCCCCCCTCCCCCATTCCCCTGCACGCATGCCACGCCGGGGCGCTCTGACACTAGTTTCTCTGGAGTTTTGTCACTTGAATTTCTCTCCCTCTGCTCAACTGAGTGATGACAGTGTATTGAACAGCTAGGTCATTTCCAAATAAATTAAGCTTAGTGTTTCACAGGACACCCGATCATGTATGGAGAGACCAGCACGGATGCATGGACACCAACCTTGGTAACTGGACAACCAATGGGAAATTACTGTCTGACTCAGGAGAGAGAAAGAAACCCGAACAGATGGAATGAAATGAACAGAAACACAGGCTTTGCAACTCACACCCTAATTCAATTACCAGAAAATAAACAACACTATAACCATTTAAAAAAACAATAGACCTCTCCATGACCTTTGGTCGGGTGAGGAGTTCAAACACACAGCAAAAAAAAGCCAACGTTTCCAAGTCGTGAATATGTTAGTTCAAACATTGACTTTTACATTGAAATGTGTAACAGATAAACTTAAAATCATTGACTCACTACATAAGCATGGAAGTATTTTAAATATAAAATATGTTCTATAGTATTCAGGAAGCACTTGGCACATCTCTAAGTGTATCAGACCCAAAACTGGAACGTAGTGGAAGAGTCAGGATAGTCTAAAAATGAATGCCTAACTAAAAGGAACACACAGGATTACTGTAGATAAAAAAGGTTAAAGAAGAGAAGCTAGAAATCAGTCAATAAATGTCTTAGGGGTTAGCTTAGAGTGACTAGCCTCTGCATGACTCTTTAAATTTTTCATGTTTGCAGCTTCCAAATTTTCCATTTTGAGAATAATACTTTCGCCTCCAAACCAGAGTGACTTGGGGACACAAAGGTAGAAGTCGATAATTTTCTTTGCCTATGTCTGAATATTTACAGTCAGAGGTAGAAAAGGAGGAGTCTGTCCCTTGTCTAGATGATGTCATTCCCCAGGTGTGGGATGTCTCCAGCCCTGGTTTAGCCATAAATATTCCACCAGTAAAAATTTCTCTGAGACCAAATGCTCCCTAGCCCTGGAAAAGACAATATCCCTTAAAACCAGTAGCTCTTGAGGGTCTTAAACCATTAGTTAACAAATACCGAGATACTGGAACTCGAATCAGCTGTGAGTCCCCCTGCAACACCCCAATCTTGCCCGTTCAAAAACCAGATGGATCTTACCGATTCGTCCAGGATCTAAGAGCTGTTAATGAAGCTGTGGTTCCCATCCACCCCATAGTCCCAAACCCATATACCCTCCTATCCCAAGTCCCAGGAAATGCCAAATACTTCTCAGTCTTGGAACTTCAAGGTGCTTTCTTTTGCATTCCTCTCCATCCTGAATCCCAAAAACTCTTTGCTTTTGAGTGGCGGGGCTTGGAAACAAGAGAGACCATACAACTCTCGACTGGACTCGACTACCCCAAGGGTTTAGGGACAGCCCTCATATCTTCGGGACTTCCTCGGGGAGAGAACTAAGGGAATTAACTTTAACAAACAGTAGTCTAATACAGTATGTGGATGACTTGCTCATAGCTAGGCCAGATTTTACCAGCTCTCAAATGGACACTATTTAAAACGCTAACTTTCCTGTATGAAAAGGGTTATTGAGTATCCCCCAAGTAGGCTCAGATTAGCTTAACCCAAGTAAAAAACCTTGGATTTATAATTACGGAGAGAAAAACAATGCCTGACCCCGAGGGGAGATCCCTCATCTTAATTACACCGTACCCCCAAACAAAACAACAGCTTAGGGGATTTTTAGGAAGGACCGGGTTTTGCAGGATCTGGGTTCCTAATTATGGCAATCTGGCCAGACCACTATATGAAAATTTAAGGGGGAAAGAGGAAGAGCCACTCGACTGGCATGAGACCTGCAAGGTGGCCTTTAATGCCCTAAACGAGTCCATCACTACAGCCCCAGCTTTAGGCCTCCCCAACCTGGAGAAGCCTTTTAGACTCTATGTTTCTGGAAGGACAGGAACTGCTCTTGGGGTGTTAGAGCAGATGATGGGGCCCGTATTACAACCTGTGGCTTATCTCTCAAAATAACTAGATGAGTTGGCCAGAGGGTGGCCCACTTGCCTCCGGGCAGTAGCAGTCACCGCTCTTATGGTTAAGGAGTCATCTAAGCTGACCCTGGGTCAGCCCACCACAGTGTATACGCCTCACCGGGTGCAAGCAGTCTTCGAAACGAAAGGGGACATGTGGATGACAAGGGGAAGGATCTCCCAATACCAAGCCCTCCTCCTTGACACTCCAGAAATAAAGTTGAGGGTCTGCTAGACTTTAAATCCAGCAACCTTACTGCCAGATCCCCCTACCTCCCCTCTGGATCACCAATGCATACAAATCACAGACGAGTTATACTCTTCTCGCCGGGACCTATCAGAGACACCTTTATCTGACCCAGAGGAAAACTGGCACACAGATGGCAGCAGTTTTGTAGAAAAGGGAGAGAGGAAAGCAGGATATGCTGTAGTGAGCCTGGAAGAAACTAAGGAAAGTGGGTCTCTTCCCCCAGACACCTCAGCCCAGAAAGCTGAACTTTTTGCCCTGACAAGAGCTTTGGAGTTAGGAGAAGGAAAGAGGATTAATGTGTGTATGGACTCTAAGTATGCTTTCCTCATTCTGCAAGCCCGTGCAGCAATTTGGAAAGAAAGAGGGATGCTCAGTGCCCGAAGCTCTGCTATTAAACACAAAGAGCTCATTCTCAGGCTCCTGGAGGCAGTCAAACTTCCTGCAAAATTAGCTGTCATCCACTGCAAGAGTCACCAAAAGGGGCAAGAAAAATAGGCTCAGGGAAATAGGAAAGCTGATCAAGAGGCAGGACGAGCTGCCGGGGAAGCTACCTCTGCCACTGCTATCTGCCCCCTTTTTCCCAAGGAAACCCTGACTCCAGATTTTACCGCAGGGGGTCATTCCCGATATGCTGAGCGGGGCTGGGAGATTGGGTCACATGGGTGGTTTCAGCCTGATCAGGCCCAAATAATACTCCCTGATTCTCAGGTTTAAAACATTACTAACTCCTTACATAAGAGCGCCAATTTTGGGAAAGATAATCTAGAAATCTTGCTTAAGCCTATTCTCTCCCATCCCCAGTTAGCTAAGGTTCTTAAACAGGTCACACAAAATTGTGACACCTGTCTAAAAAATAACCCAAAAACCAGACCTCCTCTAATTACACCTGTCCAACATCGGGGATCATACCCAGGAGCGGACTGGCAAGTAGAATTTACAGCCATGCCCAAGACCCAAGGGTTTTCTTACTTGCTAGTCTTTATTGACACATTCACAGGATGGATCGAAGCGTTCCCTACTGAGACAGAGAGAGCTACAGAAGTCTGTAAAGCTCTGCTGAAGGAGATAGTGCCTAGGTTTGGGCTGCCTCGGTCACTTCAGAGTGACAACGGGCCCTCACATACAGCCACGATACCCCAGAACCTAGCCGCATGCTTAGGCATAAAATAACAGCTCCACTCATCCTGGAGGCCTCAAGCTTCAGGAAAGGTAGAGAGAGCCAACCAGACTCTTAAAAGGGCTCTGGCTAAGCTATGTCAGAAACACATAATAAGTGGACACATATGCTGCCCATAGTCCTCATGAGGATACGGACATCCCCCAAACGGCCACTATTGTTAAGTCCTTAAGAAATGATGTATGGACGACCATTCTGAACTTCTGATTTGTTTCTTGACGAGGATGCCAATACACTCTTAAAACATATAATTGACCTGGGAAGGTTTCAGCAAGATCTCCAACGGTATGGAGAACAAACCACAGGAAGACTTGAAAAATCCCCAGGTAAAGCCAGGGGATCAAGTATCAGTAAAGACCTGGCAAGAAAAAGGGAGTCCAAACCAGCTGTCTGAGAAATGGACAGGGCCATATCAGGTTGTTCTAATGACTTCAACTGCTGTAAAAGTGAAGGGTCTATCTGCCTGGGTCCACAATTCTAGAATAAAACCCTATGGCCTACAGGAGGGGGAGACAGAAACTGAGACTCCAAAGCCAGAGGACAGCTATTCCTGTGAACCTGTTGAAGATCTCAGGCTCTTGTTCAAGCACAACCCCATCAATCCTGCCTCAGATAAGTAAAATGCATCATATGATGTTCCTCCTCTTTCTAATCATATCTCCCTGTATGGCTATTGATCTCTCCCTAAACGAGGCATGTTCACTTGCAAACCACACTGCTTCTCAACTCAACCTGAGCAGCCCGGGCTGCATCTGCATTAATGACAAAGGTTGGGGGTATGTCCAACCAATCCCAGGGTATCACTATTAAAGGCCCACCCTTCCAGCCGAGCTATGGGCTGTTACTCAGCGCCCCCATGTGGTCGTAATATGGCCTTGTGGGAAAAGGGGGACAAAAAACTTCATGTCTTGGTACCAGCAACAACTGTCTCTATTTACCCCCTGGATGACATCTGCAATCCCACCTGAGCCCTTATTTTCTCTCATGACTAACATCCCCCAAGTGACCTTCCCTATCTCTCTAAAAAGCCACTCCCTAACAGGGGTGTCAATGAGAAATCTAGACGACTTTCAATGTGGGGTGACCGTCACTGTTGAAACTGATGGGAAAAACCGGGACAGGCCCTGCAGCTGGGAGACCAGCCGACGCCACCCCCGGCCAGCACGCGCCTGGCCCGGCCCGGGGCGCTTCCCGGACCCCGAGCGGCCTGGCGAGGCTGCGGTGTCTCTGGCGGGGTTTGGGGAGGGGGGTGGCTTGAGCGGGGAGGACGTCTCGGTGGCCCCCCACCCCCCGCCCCCCACCATCCCGTTCGCTGCTCAGGGTCACGTGGCTCCGGACGAGCAGGGCGTCGGTCCGGGGCCACGGTCCCCGGAGCCTCCTGCGGGCTTAGGGGCAGCCCAGCCGGGGCCCCAGGCGCCCATCCTGCCGGCTGTGCAAACACCCTGGAGTGCCTCAGCCCCTCCCTGTCCCCAAACCAAGGCCCGCACTGCCCCCACGCCACGGGCCCAGCACAGAACCTTCCTGAGAGAGTGGACGAGCGACAGCCAGGCACACGGACAGGCACTCCCACGCACCCACGCCAGGTGAGACAGAGGCAGAAAGCGTCGAGGGTTCAGAGAGAGACTGGAAGACAGCGTGTGGGCAGGGGGGGCCTCGGGCAGGATGCCGGGCAGCTGCAGAGACCACCCGGCCCTGAGCAACCAAAGCGATGGGGGCGGGGGGAGGCCCCTGAGCAGCGGCGAGCCTGGAGAGGCCCAGGGTGGGAGGACACCTGAGATCTCCGCGTTCCGCTCCCGCCCCCCTCCCCCCAACCCCCTGCACGCATGCCACGCCGGGGCGCTCTGACACTAGCTTCTCTGGAGTTTTGTGACTTGAATTTCTCTCCCTCTGCTCAACTGAGTGATGACAGTGTATTGAACAGCTAGGTCATTTCCAAATTAATTAAGCTTAGTGTTTCACAGGACACCCGGTCATGTATGGAGAGACCAGCACGGATGCATGGACACCAACCTTGGTAACTGGACAACCAATGGGAAATTACTGTCTGACTCAGGAGAGAGAAAGAAACCCGAACAGATGGAAAAAATGAACAGAAACACAAACTTTGCAACTCACACCCCAATTCAATTACCGAAAAAAACAACAACACTATAACCATTTTAGAAAACAATAGACCTCTCCATGACCTTTGGTCCAGTGAGGAGTTCTTACACACAACAAAAAAGCCACCTTTTCCAAATCGAGAATATGTTAGTTCACACATTGACTTTTACATTGAAATGTGTAACAAATAAACTTAAAATAATTGACTCACTACATACGCATGGAAGTATTTTAAACATAAAATATGTTCTATAGTATTCAGGAAGCACTTGGCACATCTGTAAGTGTATCAGACCCCAAACTGGAACTTAATGGAAGAGTCAGGATAGTCTAAAAATGAATCCCTAACTAAAAGGAATACACAGGATTACGTAGATCAAAAAGGTTAAAGAAGAGAAACTAGAAATCAGTCAATAAATGTTTTAGGGGTTAGCCTAGAGTGACTAGCCTCTGCGTTACTTTTTAAATTTTTCATGTTTGCATCTTCCAAATTTTCCATGCTGAGAATAATACTTTCATATCAGTTTCGAGATCAGTCTCACACTAAACACAGTAAGAGTGGAATAAGAAATAAGAAATGCTTGGGGGGGGGGGAGAAGAAATGCTTAAACTAAAGGTGGTACTGATGAAATTATTTGCAGGGCAGCCAAGGAGTCACAGATGTAGAGAACAGACTTATGGACACTGCAGGTGTGAGGAAGAAGAGGGTGAGATGAATGCAGAGGAACATGGAAACCTAGTACCATACGTTAAAAGAGATGCTAATGCAATTTGCTGTATGACTCAGGGGACTCAAACAGGGGCTCTGCAACAAGCTAGATGGGTGGAATGGAGAGGAGGAGATGGGAGAGAGGTTCAGGAGGGAGGAGACATATGTACACCTGTGGCTCATTCACGTTGATGTTTGGCAACAAAATTCTGTAAAGCAACTATCCTTCAATTGAAAGAAAAAGTCATGTTTGGACTTACCAAACAAGGTCTTGTGTACTTCTAGCATGGCCTTCTGTTTCGTGCTGCCACCCTTAATTCATTCTTCCATATCATTAAACAGACTAGTCAAGTTTTTGCCAAAAACATCTTGAGCTCCTGCATCATGCTGATCAACTGCCTTCTCTCGATCCAGTATAGAATGGAGAACAAAGAAACCTTTTGTCGTTTCTTCAAGTGATTGAAGCCACTCTATGTGATTTTAAAAAATAAATGTGGATAAGACGGATATGACCAAAGCAATCTAATGACAATATCTGTGCTTCATTAAAGATCTGCAGAGAACTAGTAAATTTTTTGTTTCATATCAGAAGAATTTTTTAAATCCACACCAACATTTCTTTCGCGTCCGCTAGCCATCTAGACAAGGAAAACTGATTTTACCAATCAATGTCCCTAGTTCTGCCCCCTCACCGTTTTTTACCCAATATGTGTTACTCAGGCAGGAGACCCTGGTTCAATTCCTGGGTCAGGAAGATCTGCTGGAGAAGGGATAGGCTACCCACTCCAGTATTAGTGGGCTTCCCTTGTGGCTCAGTTGGTAAAGAATCATTCCTCTGTACCAAGAGTAGCTCAACTCCTCTCAAAACAAATACAGGATGGTAGTAACTATGCAGGACAAAGCTGATTCTGTATATTTATAGTACTCACTCATGAGCTTGACAGAGGTCCTAGATCTGATACCACATTTTTTTTTTTAAGTGATATCTGCATGTGCAGGTGAAAGTGGCTCAGTTCGTGCCTGACTCTTTGCAGCCCCAAGGACTATACAGTCCATAGAATTCTCTAGGCCAGAATACTGGAGTGGGTAACCTATCCTTTCTCCAGTGGATCTTCCCGACCCAGGACTCAAAGCGGGGTCTCCTGCATTGCAGGCAGATTCTTTAGCAACTGAGCTAGTAGGGCTTCACTGGTGGCTCAATTGCTAAAGAATATCTGCATAACTTTCTATCGATTTGGAATTAGCAATCTGTCTGTGAGCAGGGCCGGTCATAAGCAGCTTCTGTGAGAAAACAGAAGCATGTCTGCCTGACTTGCTTCTCTGGGGAGCTTTCACTGTTCTTGCGCTAGTGCACATGGCAAGTTTCTAAGTGAGAAAGTAATGGCTATTATCACAGCTGGCCACTGAGGTACTTAATGGCAGAGGCAATCCCAGCTCTGCCAAGCAGTAGACATCACAAAATCAGCTATTGTCATTGTAGCCAAGTTCCGTGAATTTGTGGTGTTATTTGCTGTGTTCTTCAAGAAGATGCCTTCGCCCTGCCAGTAAGACATATTTCCATAACACACAGCCATGCACTCAATCGATGTGCATCCTCCAGTAAAGCCCAGCCCCGATGTCTTAGAAGAGCCTCTCTGCCCATTGTCATAAACCAGTCTAATTTTGTGTGAGACCGTGAAAACTCAGTGTCTTTATTACGCTTGTGCTTCTGACGGGAGGTCTGAGAAGGCACTTCTGAAGGTTTATTCCTACCAGTCGTTGTCATATTTATCGAGTCTTTATTTTATATTTTTTTCTTAGTTTTTACTTCTACCAGTTTCTTGCTACCAGCCCGTCTCCCTCAACCCTCGTGCACAGACGGTCAGTCATGGAATCCCGTGGACTTCAGCCCACCAGACTCCCCTGCCCATGGAGTTTTCCAGGCAAGAATACTGGAGTGGGCTGCCATTTCCTTCTCCATGTGTGGAGTCTTTAAAGATTCCATCACTGAGGTGTTGTTTCTCCACTTGTACATGCCCTTCCTACCTAAGTGCAGTAGAAGTCATCCCCACTTCCCAACACGTCTGTCTTCCGTCCTCTGGAGTATGTATGGCTTGAGCTCACCACAGCGTCAGGATATTCTAGAAACCCTTCTGATTGCAGTCTCTTCGGAGGTTACAAGTGCTTCAAACCTCAGAATTTTACAAAGCACTTTTTAGACCTCAGCTGAAAGGGAAGTCAACACTCAGTGACAGTCACAGGCTTCCATGGCCTGGACTTGATTATGGGCTGTGCTTTCATAATCATCGTGTTTCCGATACCAACAAAGATGTCACTGAGAAATTTTTTTCTTTCTCATCATTGTATCTTTCATGTTTATTTAGATATATTATGGGTTTTCCTATATATCTTCCCTTAGGGATGAGGGTCTTAAGTCAGTAGAACTTACTACAACTGATTTTCAGGTAGCTGTGTTAGGACAGGAAAAAGAATGACCAGCTGCTGAATTCTTAAGATTATGTATGAAAATATGATTCGTTTTACTGTGTGAAGTCATCCGATTCTAACTTTCTGAAGTAGGAATTCAGAAAAATCAAAAAAAATCGCCTAACTACTAGGCGGTCTCCCATCCAAGTACTGACCAGGCCCAACCCTGCTCAGTTTCCCAGATCACAGGAGAGAGGGCACGTTCAGGGTGGTATGGCCTTAGACCCAGGCGGCTGCCAGGCGCCCCAGGAGCCCCGCGTTGTGCCTCCCTTGCGGTCGGACCTGCCGGTCGGGCCTGGGGCTGCAGTTCTCCAGCGGGCGCGCGCTTCACTTGAGCCGCACGAGCCGCGACTGGACTCCGGCCGGCCAGAGCCTGCAGCTCGGCGGCCAGCGGAGGGCGCCCCCGCTCCGCACACCGCGAGCCCAGGCCAGCACCCGTCTGGCACGGCCGGCCGGGGCCTGGCGTGCCTGCAGAACCTGGGGTGGGGAGAGGGGGGGTGGGCAAGGCAGCGAGGACATCTCGGTGCCCCCTCACCCCCTGTCACCCACCATCCCTTTCACTGCTCAGGGTCAGGTGGCTCCGGACGAGCGGGTCTTCGGCCCGGGTCCGCGGTCCCCGGAGACTCCTGGGGCTTAGGGGCAGCCCAGCTGGGGCCCCAGGCGCCCGTCCTGCCGGCTGCGCAAACCCCTGGAGCGCCTCAGCACCGTCTTTTCGCCCTACCGAGGCCCGCCCTGCCCCCACGCCGCGGGCCCAGCACAGGACCTTCCTGGGAGAGCAGACGAGTGACAGCCAGGGACACGGACAGGCAATCGCACGCACCCAAGCCAGGTGAGACAGAGGCAGAAAGAGTCGAGGGTTCAGAGAGAGACTGGAAGACAGCGTGTGAGCAGGGGGGGCCTCAGGCAGGATGCCGGGCAGCTGCAGAGACCACCCGGTCCTGAGCAGCCAAAGCGATGGGGGCGGGGGGAGGCCACTGAGCAGCAGCGGACCTGGAGAGGCCCATGGTGGGAGGACACCTGAGACCTCCGCGCTCCGCGCACCGCCCCCTCCCCCCAACCCCCTGCACGCATGCCACGCTAGGGCGCTCTGACACTAGCTTCTCCGGAGTTTTGTCACTTGAATTTCTCTCCCTCTGCTCAACTGAGTGATGACAGTGTATTGAACAGCTAGGTCATTTCCAAATAAATTAAGCTTAGTGTTTCACAGGACACCCGGACATGTATGGAGAGACCAGCATGGATGCATGGACACCAACCTTGGTAACTGGACAACCAATGGGAAATTACTGTCTGACTCAGGAGAGAGAAAGAAACCCGAACAGATGGAATGAAATGAACAGAAAAACAAGCTTTGCAACTCACACCCTAATTCAATTACCAGAAAATAAACAACACTATAACCATTTTAGAAAAACTATAGACCTCTCTATGACCTTTGGTCGGGTGAGGAGTTCAAACACACAGCAAAAAAAAGCCAACTTATCCAAGTCGTGAATATGTTAGTTCAAACATTAACTTTTACATTGAAATGTGTAACAAATAAATTTAAAATCATTGACTCACTACATAAGCATGGAAGTATTTTAAACATAAAATATATTCTATAGTATTCAGGAAGCAATTGGCACATTTGTAAGTGTATCAGACCCAAAACTGGAACGTAGTGGAAGAGTCAGGATAGTCTAAAAATGAATCCCTAACTAAAAGGAACACACAGGATTACTGTAGATAAAAAATGTTAAAGAAGAGAAGATAGAAATCAGTCAATAAATGTCTTAGGGATTAGCTTAGAGTGACTAGCCTCTGCGTGACTCTTTAAATTTTTCATGTTTGCAGCTTCCAAATGTTCCATGGTGAGAATAATACTTTCGCCTCCAAACCAGAGTGACTTGGGGACACAAAGGTAGAAGTCGATAATTTTCTTTGCCTATTCCTGAATATTTACAGTCAGAGGTAGAAAAGGAGGAGTCTGTCCCTTGTCTAGATGATGTCAATCCCCAGGTGTGGGATGTCTCCAGCCCTGGTTTAGTCATAAATGTTCCACCAGTAAAGATTTCTCTGAGACCAAATGCTCCCTAGCCCTGGAAAAGACAATATCCCTTAAAACCAGAAGCTCTTGAGGGTCTTAGACCATTAGTTAACAAATACCGAAATACTGGAACTCGAATCAGCTGTGAGTCCCCCTGCAACACCCCAATCTTGCCCGTTCAAAAATCAGATGGATCTTACCGATTCGTCCAGGATCTAAGAGCTGTTAATGAAGCTGTGGTGCCCATCCACCCCATAGTCCCAAACCCATATACCCTCCTATCCCAAGTCCCAGGAAATGCCACGTACTTCTCAGTCTTGGACCTTCAAGGTGCTTTCTTTTGCATTCCTCTCCATCCTGAATCCCAAAAACTCTTTGCTTTTGAGTGGCGGGACTTGGAAACAAGAGAGACCATACAACTCTCGACTGGACTCGACTACCCCAAGGGTTTAGGGACAGCCCTCATATCTTCGGGACTTCCTCGGGGAGAGAACTAAGGGAATTAACTTTAACAAACAGTAGTCTAATACAGTATGTGGATGACTTGCTCATAGCTAGGCCAGATTTTACAAGCTCTCAAATGGACACTATTTAAAACGCTAACTTTCCTGTATGAAAAGGGTTATCGAGTATCCCCCAAGTAGGCTCAGATTAGCTTAACCCAAGTAAAATACCTTGGATTTATAATTACGGAGAGAAAAAGAATGCCTGACCCCGAGGGGAGATCCCTCATCTTAAATACCCCGTACCCCCAAACAAAACAACAGCTTAGGGGATTTTTAGGAAGGACCAGGTTTTGCAGGATCTGGATTCCTAATTATGGCAATCTGGCCAGACCCCTATATGAAAATTTAAGGGGGAAAGAGGAAGAGCCACTCGACTGGCATGAGACCTGCAAGGTGGCCTTTAATGCCCTAAAAGAGTCCATCACTACAGCCCCAGGTTTAGGCCTCCCCAACCTGGAGAAGCCTTTTAGACTCTATGTTTCTGGAAGGACAGGAACTGCTCTTGTGGTGTTAGAGCAGATGATGGGGCCCGTATTACAACCTGTGGCTTATCTCTCAAAATAACTAGATGAGGTGGCCAGAGGGTGGCCCACTTGCCTCTGGGAAGTAGCAGCCACCGCTCTTATGGTTAAGGACGCATCTAAGCTGACCCTGGGTCAGCCCACCACAGTGTATACGCCTCACCGGGTGCAAGCAGTCTTGGAAACGAAAAGGGACAGGTGGATGACAGGGGGAAGGATCACCCAATACCAAGCCCTCCTCCTTGACACTCCAGAAATAAAGTTGAGGGTCTGCCAGACTTTAAATACAGCAACCTTACTGCCAGATCCCCCTACCTCCCCTGTGGATCACCAATGCATACAAATCACAGACGAGTTACACTCTTCTCAACGGGACCTATCAGAGACACCTTTATCTGACCCAGAGGAAATGTGGCACACAGATGGCAGCAGTTTTGTAGAAAAGGGAGAGAGGAAAGCAGAATATGCTGTAGCGAGCCTGGAAGAAACTAAGGAAAGTGGGTCTCTTCCCCCAGACACCTCAGCCCAGAAAGCTGAACTTTTGGCCCTGACAAGAGCTTTGGAGTTAGGAGAAGGAAAGAGGATTAATGTGTGTATGGACTCTAAGTATGCTTTCCTCATTCTGCATGCCCGTGTAGCAATTTGGAAAGAAACAGGGATGCTCAGTGCCCGAAGTTCTGCTATTAAACACAAAGAGCTCATTCTCAGGCTCCTGGAGGCAGTCAAACTTCCTGCAAAATTAGCTGTCATTCACTGCAAGAGTCACCAAAAGGGGCAAGAAAAAGAGGCTCAGGGAAATAGGAAAGCTGATCAAGAGGCAGGACGAGCTGCCGGGGAAGATACCTCTGCCACTGCTATCTGCCCCCTTTTCCCCAAGGAAACCCTGACTCCAGATTTTACCCCAGGGGGACATTCCCGATATGCTGAGTGGGGCTGGGAGATTGGGTCACATGGGTGGTTTCAGCCTGATCAGGCCCAAATAATACTCCCTGATTCTCAGGTTTAAAACATTACTAACTCCTTACATAAGAGCGCCCATTTTGGAAAAGATAATCTAGAAATCTTGCTTAAGCCTATTCTCTCCCATCCCCAGTTAGCTAAGGTTCTTAAACAGGTCACACAAAATTGTGACACCTGTCTAAAAAATAACCCAAAAACCAGACCTCCTCTAATTACACCTGTCCAACATCGGGGATCATACCCAGGAGCGGACTGGCAAGTAGAATTTACAGCCATGCCCAAGACCCAAGGGTTTTCTTACTTGCTAGTCTTTATTGACACATTCACAGGGTGGATCGAAGCGTTCCCTACTGAGACAGAGAGAGCTCCAGAAGTCTGTAAAGCTCTCCTGAAGGAGATAGTGCCTAGGTTTGGGCTGCCTCGGTCACTTCAGAGTGACAATGGGCCCTCACTTACAGCCACGATACCCCAGAACCTAGCCGCAGGCTTAGGCATAAAATACCGGGTCCACTCATCCTGGAGGCCTCAAGCTTCAGGAAAGGTAGAGAGAGCCAACCAGACTCTTAAAAGGGCTCTGGCTAAGCTATGTCAGAAACACTTAATAAGTGGACACATATGCTGCCCATAGCCCTCATGAGGATACGGACATCCCCCAAACGGCCACTATTGTTAAGTCCTTATAAAATGATGTATGGACGACCATTCTTAACTTCTGATTTATTTCTTGACGAGGATGCCAATACACTCTTAAAACATATAATTGACCTGGGAAGGTTTCAGCAAGAACTCCAATGGTATGGAGAACAAACCACAGGAAGTCTTGAAAAATCCCCAGGTAAAGCCAGGGGATCAAGTATCAGTAAAGACCTGGCAAGAAAAAGGGAGTCCAAACCAGCTGTCCGAGAAATGGACAGGGCCATATCAGGTTGTTCTAGTGACTTCAACTGCTGTAAAAGTGAAGGGTCTATCTGCCTGTGTCCACAATTCTAGAATAAAACCCTATGGCCTACAGGAGGGGGAGACAGAAACTGAGACTCCAAAGCCAGAGAACAGCTATTCCTGTGAACCTGTTGAAGATCTCAGGCTCTTGTTCAAGCAGAACCCCATCAATCCTGCCTCAGATAAGTAAAATGCATCATATGATGTTCTTCCTCTTTCTAATCATATCTCCCTGTATGGCTATTGATCTCTCCCTAAACGAGGCATGTTCACTTGCAAACCACACTGCTTCTCAACTCAACCTAAGCAGCCCGGGCTGCATCTGCATTAATGACAAAGGTTGGGGGTATGTCCAACCCATCCCAGGGTATCACTATCAAAGACCCACCCTTCCAGCCGAGCTATGGGCTGTTACTCAGCGCCCCCATGTGGTCGAAATATGGCCTTTTGGGGAAAGGGGGAAAAAAAACTTCAAGTCTTGGTACCAGCAACAACTGTCTCTATTTACCCCCTGGATGACATCTGCAATCCCACCTGAGCCCTTATTTTCTCTCATGACTAACATCCCCCAAGTGACCTTCCCTGTCTCTCTAAAAAGCCACTCCCTAACTGGAGTGTCAGTGAGAAATCTAGATGACTCACAATGTGGGGTGAACGTCACTGTTGAAACTGATGGGAAAAACCGGACAGGCCCTGCAGCTGGGAGACCAGCCGACGCCACCCCCGGCCAGCACGCGCCTGGCCGGCCGGGGGCGCTTCCCGGACCCCGAGCGGCCTGGCGAGGCTGCGGGAGCTCTGGGGGGGTTGGGGAGGGGGGTGGCTTGAGCGGGGAGGACGTCTCGGTGCCCCCACACCCCCCGCCCCCCACCATCCCATTCGCTGCTCAGGGTCACGTGGCTCCGGACGAGCGGGGCGTCGGCCCGGGGCCGCGGTCCCCGGAGCCTCCTGCGGGCTTAGGGGCAGCCCAGCCGGGGCCCCAGGCGCCCATCCTACCGGCTGTGCAAACCCCCTGGAATGCCTCAGCCCCGCCCTGTCCCCAAACCGAGGCCCGCCCTGCCCCCAGGCCACGGGCCCAGCACAGGACCTTCCTGAGAGAGCGGACGAGCGACAGCCAGGCACACGGACAGGCACTCGCACGCACCCACGCCAGGTGATACAGAGGCAGAAAGAGTCGAGGGTTCAGAGAGAGACTGGAAGACAGCGTGTGGGCAGGGGGGGCTTCGGGCAGGATGCCGGGCAGCTGCAGAGACCACCCGGCCCTGAGCAGCCAAAGCGATGGGGGCGGGGCGAGGCCACTCAGCAGCGGCGGGCCTGGAGAGGCCCAGGGCGGGAGGACACCTGAGATCTCCGCGCTCCGCGCCCCGCCCCCCTCCCCCCAACCCCCTGCACGCATGCCACGCCGGGGCGCTCTGACACTAGCTTCTCTGGAGTTTTGTCACTTGAATTTCTGTCCCTCTGCTCAACTGAGTGATGACAGTGTATTGAACAGCTAGGTCATTTCCAAATAAATTAAGATTAGTGTTTCACAGGACACCCGGACATGTATGGAGAGACCAGCACGGATGCATGGACACCAACCTTGGTAACTGGACAACCAATGGGATATTACTGTCTGACTCAGGAGAGAGAAAGAAACCCGAACAGAAGGAATGAAATGAACAGAAACACAGGCTTTGCAACTCACACCCTAATTCAATTACCAGAAAATAAACAACACTATAACCATTTAAAAAAACAATAGACCTCTCCATGACCTTTGGTCGGGTGAGGCGTTCAAACACACAGCAAAAAAAAGCCAACTTTTCCAAGTCGTGAATATGTTAGTTCACACATTGACTTTTACATTGAAATGTGTAACAAATAAACTTAAAATCATTGACTCACTACATAATCATCGAAGTATTTTAAATATAAAATATGTTCTATAGTATTCAGGAAGCACTTGGCACATCTCTAAGTGTATCAGACCCAAAACTGGAACGTAGTGGAAGAGTCAGGATAGTCTAAAAATGAATCCCTAACTAAAAGGAACACACGGGATTACTGTAGATAAAAAAGGTTAAAGAAGAGAAGCTAGAAATCAGTCAATAAATGTCTTAGGGGTTAGCTTAGAGTGACTAGCCTCTGCGTGATTCTTTATATTCTTCATGTTTGCAGCTTCCAAATTTTCCATTTTGAGAATAATACTTTCGCCTCCAAACCAGAGTGACTTGGGGACAGAAAGGTAGACATCGATAATTTTCTTTGCCTATGTCTGAATATTTACAGTCAGAGGTAGTAAAGGAGGAGTCTGTCCCTTGTCTAGATGAGGTCAATCCCCACGTGTGGGATGTCTCCAGCCCTGGTTTAGCCATAAATGTTCCACCAGTAAAGATTTCTCTGAGACCAATTGCTCCCTAGCCCTGGAAAAGACAATATCCCTTAAAACCAGAAGCTCTTGAGGGTCTTAGACCATTAGTTAACAAATACCGAAATACTGGAACTCGAATCAGCTGTCAGACCCCTGCAACACACCAATCTTGCCCGTTCAAAAATCAGATGGATCTTACCGATTCGTCCAGGATCTAAGAGCTGTTAATGAAGCTGTGGTTCCCATCCACCCCATAGTCCCAAACCCATATACCCTCCTATCCCAAGTCCCAGGAAATGCCAAGTACTTCTCAGTCTTGGACCTTCAAGGTGCTTTCTTTTGCATTCCTCTCCATCCTGAATCCCAAAAACTCTTTGCTTTTGAGTGGCGGGACTTGGAAACAAGAGAGGCCATACAACTCTCGACTGGACTCGACTACCCCAAGGGTTTAGGGACAGCCCTCATATCTTCGGGACTTCCTCGGGGAGAGAACTAAGGGAATTAACTTTAACAAACAGTAGTCTAATACAGTATGTGGATGACTTGCTCATAGCTAGGCCAGATTTTACCAGCTCTCTAATGGACACTATTTAAAACGCTAACTTTCCTGTATGAAAAGGGTTATCGAGTATCCCCCAAGAAGGCTCAGATTAGCTTATCCCAAGCAAAATACCTTGGATTTATAATTACGGAGAGAAAAAGAATGCCTGACCCCGAGGGGAGATCCCTCATCTTAAATACCCCGTACCCCCAAACAAAACAACAGCTTAGGGGATTTTTAGGAAGGACAGGGTTTTGCAGGATCTGGATTCCTAATTATGGCAATCTGGCCAGACCCCTATATGAAAATTTAAGGGGGAATGACGAAGAGCCACTCGACTGGCATGAGACCTGCAAGGTGGCCTTTAATGCCCTAAAAGAGTCCATCACTACAGCCCCAGCTTTAGGCCTCCCCAACCTGGAGAAGCCTTTTAGACTCTATGTTTCTGGAAGGACAGGAACTGCGCTTGGGGTGTTAGAGCAGATGATGGGGCCCGTATTACAACCTGTGGCTTATCTCTCAAAATAACTAGACGAGGTGGCCAGAGGGTGGCCCACTTGCCTCCGGGCAGTAGCAGCCACGGCTCTTATGGTTAAGGAGGCATCTCAGCTGACCCTGGGTCAGCCCACCACAGTTTATACGCCTCACCGGGTGCAAGCAGTCTTGGAAACGAAAGGGGACAGGTGGATGACAGGGGGAAGGATCACCCAATACCAAGCCCTCCTCCTTGACACTCCAGAAATAAAATTGAGGGTCTGCCAGACTTTAAATACAGCAACCTTACTGCCAGATCCCCCTACCTCCCCTCTGGATCACCAATGCATACAAATCACAGACGAGTTATACTCTTCTCGCCGGGACCTATCAGAGAAACCTTTATCTGAACCAGAGGAAAACTGGCACACAGATGGCCGCAGTTTTGTAGAAAATGGAGAGAGGAAAGCAGGATATGCTGTAGTGAGCCTGGAAGAAACTAAGGAAAGTGGGTCTCTTCCCCCAGACACCTCAGCCCAGAAAGCTGAACTTTTTGCCCTGACAAGAGCTTTGGAGTTAGGAGAAGGAAAGAAGATTAATGTGTGTATGGACTCTAAGTATGCTTTCCTCATTCTGAATGCCCGTGCAGCAATTTGGAAATAAAGAGGGATGCTCAGTGCCCGAAGATCTGCTATTAAACACAAAGAGCTCATTCTCAGGCTCCTGGAGGCAGTCAAACCTCCTGCAAAATTAGCTCTCAACCACTGCAAGAGTCACCAAAAGGGGCAAGAAAAAGAGGCTCAGGGAAATAGAAAGCTGATCAAGAGGCAGGACGAGCTGCCGGGGAAGCTACCTCTGCCACTGCTATCTGCCCCCTTTTCCCCAAGGAAACCCTGACTCTAGATTTTACCCCAGGGGGACATTCCCAATATGCTGAGCGTGGCTGGGAGATTGGGTCACATGGGTGGTTTCAGCCTGATCAGGCCCAATTAATACTCCCTGATTCTCAGGTTTAAAACATTACTAACTCCTTACATAAGAGCGCCCATTTTGGAAAAGATAATCTAGAAATCTTGCTTAAGCCTATTCTCTCCCATCCCCAGTTAGCTAAGGTTGTTAAACAGGTCACACAAAATTGTGACACCTGTCTAAAAAATAACCCAAAAACCAGACCTCCTCTAATTACACCTGTCCATCATCGGGGATCATACCCAGGAGCGGACTGGCAAGTAGAATTTACAGCCATGCCCAAGACCCAAGGGTTTTCTTACTTGCGAGTCTTTATTGACACATTCACAGGATGGATCGAAGCGTTCCCTACTGAGACTGAGAGAGCTACAGAAGTCTGTAAAGCTCTGCTGAAGGAGATAGTGCCTAGGTTTGGGCTTCCTCGGTCACTTCAGAGTGACAACGGGCCCTCACTTACAGCCACGATACCCCAGAACCTAGCTGCATGCTTAGGCATAAAATACCAGCTCCGCTCATCCTGGAGGCCTCAAGCTTCAGGAAAGGTAGAGAGAGCCAACCAGACTCTTAAAAGGGCTCTGGCTAAGCTATGTCAGAAACACATAATAAGTGGACACATATGCTGCCCATAGCCCTCATGAGGCTACGGACATCCTCCAAACGGCCACTATTGATAAGTCCTTATGAAATGATGTATGGACGACCATTCTTAACTTCTGATTTGTTTCTTGACGAGGATGCCAATACACTCTTAAAACATATAATTGAACTGGGAAGGTTTCAGCAAGAACTCCAACGGTATGGAGAACAAACCACAGGAAGACTTGAAAAATCCCCAGGTGAAGTCAGGGGATCAAGTATCAGTAAAACCTGGCAAGAAAAAGGGAGTCCAAACCAGCTGTCCGAGAAATGGACAGGGCCATATCAGGTTGTTCTAGTGACTTCAACTGCTGTAAAAGTGAAGGGTCTCACTGCCTGGGTCCACAATTCTAGAATAAAACCCTATGGCCTACAGGAGGGGGAGACAGAAACTGAGACTCCAAAGCCAGAGGACAGCTATTCCTGTGAACCTGTTGAAGATCTCAGGCTCTTGTTCAAGCAGAACCCCATCAATCCTGCCTCAGATAAGTAAAATGCATCATATGATGTTCTTCCTCTTTCTAATCATATCTCCCTGTATGGCTATTGATCTCTCCCTAAACGAGGCATGTTCACTTGCAAACCACACTGCTTCTCAACTCAACCTAAGCAGCCCGGGCTGCATCTGCATTAATGACAAAGGTTGGGGGTATGTCCAACCCATCCCAGGGTATCACTATCAAAGTCCCACCCTTCCAGCTGAGCTATGGGCTGTTACTCAGCGCCCCCATGTGGTCGAAATATGGCCTTTTGGGGAAAGGGGGAAAAAAAACTTCATGTCTTGTTACCAGCAACAACTGTCTCTATTTACCCCCTGGATGACATCTGCAATCCCACCTGAGCCCTTATTTTCTCTCATGACTAACATCCCCCAAGTGACCTTCCCTATCTCTCTAAAAAGCCACTCCCTAACAGGGGTGTCAGTGAGAAATCTAGACGACTCACAATGTGGGGTGACCGTCACTGTTGAAACGGATGGGAAAAACCGGGACAGGCCCTGCAGCTGGGAGACCAGCCGACGCCACCCCAGGCCAGCAGCGGCCTGGCCCGGCCCGGGGCGCTTCCCGGACCCCGAGCGGCCTGGCGATGCTGCGGGAGCTCTGGCGGGGGTTGCGGAGGGGGGTGGCTTGAGTGGGGAGGACGTCTCGGTGCCCCCCCACCCCCCGCCACCCACCATCCCGTTCGCTGCTCAGGGTCACGTGGCTCCGGACGAGCGGGGCGTCGGCCCGGGGCCGCGGTCCCCGGAGCCTCCTGCGGGCTTAGGGGCAGCCCAGCCGGGGCCCCAGGCGCCCATCCTGCCGGCTGTGAAAACCTCCTGGAGTGCCTCAGCCCTGCCCTGTCCCCAAACCGAGGCCCGCCCTGCCCCCATGCCACAGGCCCAGCACAGGACCTTCCTGAGAGAGCGGACGAGCGACAGCCAGGCACACGGACAGGCACTCGCACGCACCCACGTCAGGTGAGACAGAGGCAGAAAGAGTTGAGGGTTCAGAGAGACACCGGAAGACAGCGTGTGGGCAGGCGGGGCTTCGGGCAGGATGCCGGGCAGCTTCAGAGACCACCCGGCCCTGAGCAGCAAACGCGATGGGGGCGGGGGGAGGCTGCCGAGCAGAGGCAGGCCTGCAGAGGCCCAGGTTGGGAGGGCACCTGAGATATCCGCGGTCCGCGCCCCTCCCAACCCAACCCCCTGAACGCACGCCCCTCTCCGACGAAAGCTTCTCCGGAGTTTGATCACCTGAATTTCTATCCTTGTGCTCAACTGAGTGATGACAGTATATTGCACAGCTAGGTCATTTCCAAATAAATTAAGGTTAGTGTTTCACAGGACACCCGGACATGTATGGAGAGACCAGCACGGATGCATGGACACCAACCTTGGTAACTGGACAACCAATGGAAAATTACTGTCTGACTCAAGAGAGAGAAAGAAAGCCGAACAGATGGAAAAATTGAACAGAAACACAAACTTTGCAACTCACACCCCAATTCAATTACCGAAAAAAACAACAACACTATAACCATTTTAGAAAAACAATAGACCTCTCCATGACCTTTGGTCCGGTGAGGAATTCTTACACACAACAAAAAAAGCCACCTTTTCCAAATCGAGAATATGTTAGTTCACACATTGATTTTACATTGAAATGTGTAACAAATAAACTTAAAATCATTGACTCACTACATACGCATGGAAGTATTTTAAACATAAAATATGTTCTATAGTATTCAGGAAGCACTTGGCACATCTGTAAGTGTATCAGACCCCAAACTGGAACTTAATGTAAGAGTCAGGATAGTCTGTAAATGAATCCCTAACTAAAAGGAATACACAGGATTACGTAGATCAAAAAGGTTAAAGAAGAGAAACTAGAAATCAGTCAGTAAATGTTTTAGGGGTTAGCCTAGAGTGACTAGCCTCTGCGTTACTTTTTAAATTTTTCATATTTGCATCTTCCCAATTTTCCAAGCTGAGAATAATACTTTCATATCAGTTTCGAGATCAGTCTCACACTAAAGACAGTAAGAGTGGAATAAGAAATAAGAAATGCTTGGGGGGGGGGGAAGAAATGCTTGAACTAAAGGTGGTACTGATGAAATTATTTGCAGGGCAGCCAAGGAGTCACAGATGTAGAGAACAGACTTATGGACACGGGCAGGGGGGAGGAAGGAGAGGGTGAGATGAATGCAGAGGAACATGGAAACATAGTACCATACGTTAAAAGAGATGCCAATGCAATTTGCTGTATGACTCAGGGGACTCAAACAGGGGCTCCGCAACAAGCTAGAAGGGTGGAATGGGGAGGAGGAGACGGGAGAGTGGTTCAGGAGGGAGGAGACCTATGTAAACCTGTGGCTCATTCACGTTGATGTTTGGCAACAAAATTCTGTAAAGCAACTATCCTTCAATTGAAAGAAAAAGTCATGTTTGGACTTACCAAACAAGGTCTTGTGTACTTCTAGCATGGCCTTCTGTTTCGTGCTGCCATCCTTAATTCATTCTTCCATATCATTAAACAGACCAAAGAAACCTTTTGTCGTTTCTTCAAGTGATTGAAGCCACTCTATGTGATTTTAAAAAATAAATGTGGATAAGACGGATATGACCAAAGCAATCTAATGACAATATCTGTGCTTCATTAAAGACTTCTGCAGAGAACTAGTAAATTTTTTGTATAGTATCAGAAGAATTTTTTAAATCCACACCAACATTTCTTTCGCCTCCGCTAGCCATCTAGACAAGGAAAACTGATTTTACCAATCAATGTCCCTAGTTCTGCTCCCTCACCGATTTTTACGCAATATGTGTTACTCAGGCAGGAGACCCTGGTTCAATTCCTGGGTCAGGAAGATCCGCTGGAGAAGGGATAGGCTACCCACTCCAGTATTAGTGGGCTTCCCTTGTGGCTCAGTTGGTAAAGAATCATTCCTCTGTACCAAGAGTAGCTCAACTCCTCTCAAAGCAAATACAGGACGGTAGTCACTATGGAGGACAAAGATGATTCTGTACATTTATACTACTCGCTCATGAGCTTGACAGAGGTTCTAGATCTGTTAACACATTTTTTTTTTTTTAAGTGATATCCGCATGTGCATGTGAAAGTGGCTCAGTTCGTGCCTGACGCATTGCAGCCCCAAGGACTACACAGCCCATGGAATTCTCTAGGCCAGAATACTGGAGTGGGTAGCCTATCCCTTCTCCAGGGGATCTTCCTGACCCAGGACTCAAAGCGGGGTCTCCTGCGTTGCAGGCAGATTCTTTAGCAACTGAGCTAGTAGGGCTTCCCTGGTGGCTCAGTTGCTAAAGAATATCTGCATAACTGTCTATCGGTTTGGAATTAGCAATCTGTCTGTGAGCAGGGCCGGTCATAAGCAGCTTCTGTGAAAAAACAGAAGCATGTCTGCCTGACTTGCTTCTCTGAGGAGCATTCACTGTTCTTGCGCTAGTGCACATGGCAAGTTTCTAAGTGAGAAAGTAATGGCTATTATCACAGCTGGCCACTGAGGTACTTAATGGCAGAGGCAATCCCAGCTCTGCCAAGCAGTAGCCATCATGAAATCAGCTATTGTCAATGTAGCCAAGTTCCGTGAATTTGTGGTGTTATTTGTTATGTTCTTCAAGAAGATGCCTTCGCCCTGCCAGTAAGACATATTTCCATAACACACAGCCATGCACTCAAACGATGTGCATCCTCCAGTAAAGCCCAGCCCCGATGTCTTAGAGGAGCCTCTCTGCCCATTGTCATAAGCCAGTCTTATTTTGTGTGAGACCGTGAAAACTCAGTGTCTTTATTACGCTTGTACTTCTGACGGGAGGTCTGAGAAGGCACTTCTGAAGGTTTATTCCTACCAGTCGTTGTCATATTTATCGAGCCTTTATTTTATATTTTTTCTTATTTTTTACTTCTACCAGTTTCTTGCTACCAACCCGTCTCCCTCCACCCTCGTGCACACACGGTCAGTCATGGAATCCCATGGACTTCAGCCCGCCAGACTCCTCTGCCCTTGGATCTTTCCAGGCAAGAATATTGGAGTTGGTTGCCATTTACTTCTACATGTATGGAGTCTTTAAAGATTCCATCACTGAGGTGTTGCTTCTCCACTTGTACATGCCCTTCCTCCCTAAGTGCAGAAGAAGTCATCCCCACTTCCCAACATGTCTGTCTTCCGTCCTCTGGAGTATATATTGCTTGAGCTCACCACAGCGTCACGATATTCTAGAAACCCTTCTGATTGCAGTCTCTTCGGGAGGTTACAAGTGCTTCAAACCTCAGAATTTTACAAAGCAATTTTTAGACCTCAGCTGAAAGGGAAGTCAACACTCAGTGACAGTTACAGGCTTCCATGGCCTGGACTTGATTATGGGCTGTGCTTTCATAATCATTGTGTGTCCGATACCAAATAAGATGTCACTGAGAAATTTTTTTCTTTCTCATCATTGTATCTTTCATGTTTTTTTAGATATATAATGGGTTTTCCTATATATCTTCCCTTAGGGATGAGGGTCTTAAGTCAGTAGAACTTACTACAACTGATTTCCAGGTAGCTGTGTTAGGACAGGAAAAAGAATGACCAGCTGCTGGATTCTTAAGATTATGTATGAAAATATGATTCGTTTTACTGTGTGAAGTCATCCAATTCTAACTTTCTGAAGTAGGCATTCAGAAAAATCAAAAAAAATCGCCTAACTACTAGGCGGTCTCCCATCCAAGTACAGACCAGGCCCGACCCTGCTCAGTTTCCAGATCACAGGAGAGAGGGCACGTTCAGGGTGGTATGGCCTTAGACCCAGGCGGCTGCCAGCCGCCCCAGGAGCCCCGCGTTGCGCCTCCCTTGCTGTCTGACCTGCCAGTCGGGCCTGGGGCTGCAGTTCTCCAGCGGGCGTGCGCTGCACTTGAGCTGCACGAGCCGCGACTGGACTCCGGCCGGCCAGAGCCTGCAGCTCGGCGGCCAGCGGAGGGCGCCCCCGCTCTGAACACCGCGAGCCCAGGCCAGCACCCGTCTGGCACGGCCGGCCGGGGCCTGGCGTGCCTGCGGAACCTGGGGTGGGGGGAGGGGGGTTGGGCAGAGCAGGGAGGACATCTCGGTGCCCCCTCACCCCCTGTCACCCACCATCCCGTTCGCTGCTCAGGGTCAGGTGGCTTCGGACGAGCGGGGCTTCGGCCCGGTTCCGCGGTCCCCGGAGCCTCCTGGGGCTTAGGGGCAGCCCAGCCGGGGACCCAGGCGCCCGTCCTTCCGGCTGCGCAAACCCCCTGGAGCGCCTCAGCCGCGTATTTTCGCCCTACCGAGGCCCGCCCTGCCCCCACGCCCGGGCCCAGCACAGGACCTTCCTGGGAGAGCAGACGAGCGACAGCCAGGCACACGGACAGGCACTCGCACGCACAAACGCCAGGTGAGACAGAGGCAGAAAGAGTCGAGGGTTCAGAGAGAGACTGGAAGACAGCGTGTGGGCAGGGGGAGCCTCGGGCAGGATGCCGGGCAGATGAAGAGACCACCAGGCCCTGAGCAGCCAAAGCGATGGGGGCGGGGGGAGGCCACTGAGCAGCGGCGGACCTGGAGAGGCCCAGGGTGGGAGGACACCTGAGACCTCCGCACTCCGCGCACCGCCCCCTCCCCCCAATCCCCTGCACGCATGCCACACCGGGGCGCTCTGACACTACCTTCTCTGGAGTTTTGTCACTTGAATTTCTCTCCCTCTGCTCAACTGAGTGATGACAGTGTATTGAACAGCTAGGTCATTTCCAAATAAATTAAGCTTAGTGTTTCACAGGACACCCGGACATGTATGGAGACACCAGCACGGATGCATGGACACCAACCTTGGTAACTGGACAACCAATGGGAAATTACTGTCTGACTCAGGAGAGAGAAAGAAACCCTAACAGATGGAATGAAATGAACCGAAACACAGGCTTTGCAACTCACACCCTAATTCAATTACCAGAAAATAAACAACACTATAACCATTTTAGAAAAACAATAGACCTCTCCATGACCTTTGGTCGGGTGAGGAGTTCAAACACACAGCAAAAAAAGCCAACTTTTCCAAGTCGTGAATATGTTAGTTCACACATTGACTTTTACATTGAAATGTGTAACAAATAAACTTAAAATCATTGACTCACTACATAAGCATGGAAGTATTTTAAATATAAAATATGTTCTATAGTATTCAGGAAGCACTTGGCACATCTCTAAGTGTATCAGACCCAAAACTGGAACGTAGTGGAAGAGTCAGGATAGTCTAAAAATGAATCCCTAACTAAAAGGAACACACAGGATTACTGTAGATAAAAAAGTTTAAAGAAGAGAAGCTAGAAATCAGTTAATAAATGTCTTAGGGGTTAGCTTAGAGTGACTAGCCTCTGCGTGACTCTTTAAATTTTTCATGTTTGCAGCTTCCAAATTTTCCATTTTGAGAATAATACTTTCGCCTCCAAACCAGAGTGACTTGGGGACACAAAGGTAGAAGTCGATAATTTTCTTTGCCTATGTCTGAATATTTACAGTCAGAGGTAGAAAAGGAGGAGTCTGTCCCTTGTCTAGATGAGGTCAATCCCCAGGTGTGGGATGTCTCCAGCCCTGGTTTAGCCATAAATGTTCCACCAGTAAAGATTTCTCTGAGACCAAATGCTCCCTAGCCCAGGAAAAGACAATATCACTTAAAACCAGTAGCTCTTGAGGGTCTTAAACCATTAGTTAACAAATACCGAGATACTGGAACTCGAATCAGCTGTGAGTCCCCCTGCAACACCCCAATCTTGCCCGTTCAAAAACCAGAAGGATCTTTCCGATTCGTCCAGGATCTAAGAGCTGTTAATGAAGCTGTGGTTCCCATCCACCACATAGTCCCAAACACATATACCCTCCTATCCCAAGTCCCAGGAAATGCCAAGTACTTCTCAGTCTTGGACCTTCAAGGTGCTTTCTTTTGCATTCCTCTCCATCCTGAATCCCAAAATCTCTTTGCTTTTGAGTGGCGGGACTTGGAAACAGGAGACCATACAACTCTCGACTGGACTCGACTACCCCAAGGGTTTAGGGACAGCATTCATACCTTCGGGACTTCCTCGGGGAGAGAACTAAGGGAATTAACTTTAACAAACAGTAGTCTATTACAGTATGTGGATGACTTGCTCATAGCTAGGCCAGATTTTACCAGCTCTCAAATGGACACTATTTAAAACGCTAACTTTCCTGTATGAAAAGGGTTATCGAGTATCCCCAAAGTAGGCTCAGATTAGCTTAACCCAAGTAAAATACCTTGGATTTATAATTACGGAGAGAAAAAGTATGCCTGACCCGGAGGGGAGATCCCTCATCTTAAATACCCCGTACCCACAAACAAAACAACAGCTTAGGGGATTTTTAGGAAGGACCGGGTTTTGCAGATCTGGATTCCTAATTATGGCAATCTGGCCAGACCCCTATATGAAAATTTAAGGGGGAAAGTGGAAGAGCCACTCGACTGGCATGAGACCTGCAAGGTGGCCTTTAATGCCCTAAAAGAGTCCATCACTACAGCCCCAGCTTTAGGCCTCCCCAACCTGGAGAAGCCTTTTAGACTCTATGTTTCTGGAAGGACAGGAACTGCTCTTGGGGTGTTAGAGCAGATGATGGGGCCCGTATTACAACCTGTGGCTTATCTCTCAAAATAACTAGATGAGGAGGCCAGAGGGTGGCCCACTTGCCTCCGGGCAGTAGCAGCCACTGCTCTTATGGTTAAGTAGGCATCTAAGCTGACCCTGGGTCAGCCCACCACACTGTATACGCCTCACCGGGTGCAAGCAGTCTTGGAAACGAAAGGGGACAGGTGGATGACAGGGGGAAGGATCACCCAATACCAAGCCCTCCTCCTTGACACTCCAGAAATAAAGTTGAGGGTCTGCCAGACTTTAATTCCAGCAACCTTACTGCCAGATACCCCTACCTCCCCTCTGGATCACCAATGCATACAAATCACAGACGAGTTATACTCTTCTCGCCGGGACCTATCAGAGACACCTTTATCTGACCCAGAGGAAAACTGGCACACAGACGGCAGCAGTTTTGTAGAAAAGGGAGAGAGGAAAGCAGGATATGCTGTAGTGAGCCTGGAAGAAACTAAGGAATGTGGGTCTCTTTCCCCAGACACCTCAGCCCAGAAAGCTGAACTTTTTGCCCTGACAAGAGCTTTGGAGTTAGGAGAAGGAAAGAGGATTAATGTGTGTATGGACTCTAAGTATGCTTTCCTCATTCTGCATGCCCGTGCAGCACTTTGGAAAGAAAGAGGAATGCTCAGTGCCCGAAGCTCTGCTATTAAACACAAAGAGCTCATTCTCAGGCTCCTGGAGGCAGTCAAACTTCCTGCAAAATTAGCTGTCATCCACTGCAAGAGTCACCAAAAGGGGCAAGAAAAAGAGGCTCAGGGAAATAGGAAAGCTGATCAAGAGGCAGGACGAGCTGCCGGGGAAGCTACCTCTGCCACTGCTATCTGCCCCCTTTTCCCCAAGGAAACCCTGACTCCAGATTTTACCCCAGGGGGACATTCCCGATATGCTGAGCGGGGCTGGGAGATTGGGTCACATGGGTGGTTTCAGCCTGATCAGGCCCAAATAATACTCCCTGATTCTCAGGTTTAAAACATTACTAACTCCTAACATAAGAGCGCCCATTTTGGAAAAGATAATCTAGGAATATTGCTTAAGCCTATTCTCTCCCATCCCCAGTTAGCTAAGGTTGTTAAACAGGTCACACAAAATTGTGACACCTGTCTAAAAAATAACCCAAAAACCAGACCTCCTCTAATTACACCTGTCCAACATCGGGGATCATACCCAGGAGCGGACTGGCAAGTAGAATTTACAGCCATGCCCAAGACCCAAGGGTTTTCTTACTTGCTAGTCTTTATTGACACATTCACAGGGTGGATCGAAGCGTTCCCTACTGAGACAGAGAGAGCTCCAGAAGTCTGTAAAGCTCTCCTGAAGGAGATAGTGCCTAGGTTTGGGCTGCCTCGGGCACTTCAGAGTGACAACGGGCCCTCACATACAGCCACGATACCCCAGAACCTAGCCGCATGCTTAGGCATAAAATACCGGCTCCGCTCATCCTGGAGGCCTCAAGCTTCAGGAAAGGTAGAGAGAGCCAACCAGACTCTTAAAAGGGCTCTGGCTAAGCTATGTCAGAAACACATAATAAGTGGAAACATATGCTGCCCATAGCCCTCATGAGGATACGGACATCCCCCAAACGGCCACTATTGTTAAGTCCTTATGAAATGATGTATGGACGACCATTCTTAACTTCTGATTTGTTTCTTGACGAGGATGCCAATACACTCTTAAAACATATAATTGACCTGTGAAGGTTTCCGCAAGATCTCCAACGGTATGGAGAACAAACCACAGGAAGACTTGAAAAATCCCCAGGTAAAGCCAGGGGATCAAGTATCAGTAAAGACCTGGCAAGAAAAAGGGAGTCCAAACCAGCTGTCCGAGAAATGGACAGGGCCATATCAGGTTGTTCTAGTGACTTCAACTGCTGTAAAAGTGAAGGGTCTCTCTGCCTGGGTCCACAATTCTAGAATAAAACCCTATGGCCTACAGGAGGGGGAGACAGAAACTGAGACTCCAAAGCCAGAGGACAGCTATTCCTGTGAACCTGTTGAAGATCTCAGGCTCTTGTTCAAGCAGAACCCCATCAATCCTGCCTCAGATAAGTAAAATGCATCATATGATGTTCTTCTTCTTTCTAATCATATCTCCCTGTATGGCTATTGATCTCTCCCTAAACGAGGCATGTTCACTTGCAAACCACACTGCTTCTCAACTCAACCTAAGCAGCCCGGGCTGCATCTGCATTAATGACAAAGGTTGGGGGTATGTCCAACCCATCCCAGGGTATCACTATCAAAGGCCCACCCTTCAAGCCGAGCTATGGGCTGTTACTCAGCGCCCTCATGTGGTCGTAATATGGCCTTTTGGGGAAAGGGGGAAAAAAAACTTCATGTCTTGGTACCAGCAACAACTGTCTCTATTTACCCCCTGGATGACATCTGCAATCCCACCTGAGCCCTTATTTTCTCTCATGACTAACATCCCCCAAGTGACCTTCCATATCTCTCTAAAAAGCCACTCCCTAACAGGGGTGTCAGTGAGAAATCTAGACGACTCACATTGTGGGGTGACCGTCACTGTTGAAACTGATGGGAAAAACCGGGACAGGCCCTGCAGCTGGGAGACCAGCCGATGCCACCCCCGGCCAGCACGCGCCTGGCCCGGCCCGGGGCGCTTCCCGGACTCCGAGCGGCCTGGCGAGGCTTCGGGAGCTCTGGCGGGGTTTGGGGAGGGGGTGGCTTGAGCGGGTAGGACGTCTCGGTGCCCCCTCACCCCCGCCCCCCACCATCCCGTTCGCTGCTCAGGGTCACATGGCTTCGGACTAGCAGTGAGTCGGCCCGGGGCCTCGGTCCCCGGAGCCTCCTGCGGGCTTAGGGGCAGCCCAGCCGGGGCCCCAGGCGCCCATCCTGCCGGCTTTGCAAACCCCCTGGAGTGCCTCAGCCCCGCCCAGTCCCCAAACCGAGGCCCGCCCTACCACCACACCCCGGCCCAGCACAGGACCTTCCTGAGAGAGCGGACGAGCAACAGCCAGGCACACGGACAGGCACTCGCACGCACCCAAGCCAGGGGAGACAGAGGCAGAAAGAGTCGAGGGTTCAGAGAGAGACTGGAAGACAGCGTGTGGGCAGGGGGGGCCTCCGGCAGGATGCCGGGCAGCTGCAGAGACCACCCGGCCCTGAGCAGCCAAAGCGATGGGGGCGGGGGGAGGCCACTCAGCAGCGGCGAGCCTGGAGAGCCCCAGGGTGGGAGTACACCTGAGATCTCCGCGCTCGGCTTCCCGCCCCCCTCCCCCAAACCCCCTGCACGCATGCCACTCCGGGGCGCTCTGACACTAGATTCTCTGGAGTTTTGTCACTTGAATTTCTCTCCCTCTTCTCAACTGAGTGATGACAGTGTATTGAACAGCTAGGTCATTTCCAAATAAATTAAGCTTAGTGTTTCACAGGACACCCGGACATGTATGGAGAGAACAGCACGGATGCATGGACACCAACCTTGGTAACTGGTCAACCAATGGGAAATTACTGTCTGACTCAGGAGAGAGAAAGAAACCCGAACAGATGGATTGAAATGAACAGAAACACAAGCTTTGCAACTCACACCCTAATTGAATTACCAGAAAATAAACAACACTATAACCATTTTAGAAATATAATAGACCACTCCATGACCTTTGGGCGGGTGAGGAGATCAAACACACAGCAAAAAAAAGCCAACTTTTCCAAGTCGTGAATATGTTAGTTCACACATGGATTTTACATTGAAATGTGTAACAAATAAACTTAAAATCATTGACTCACTACATAAGCATGGAAGTATTTTAAACATAAAATATGTTCTATAGTATTCAGGAAGCCCTTGGCACATCTGTAAGTGAATCAGGCCCAAAACTGGAACGTAGTGGAAGACTCACGATAGTCTAAAAATGAATCCCTAACTAAAAGGAACACACAGGATTACTGTAGATAAAAAAGTTTAAAGAAGAGAAGATAGAAATCAGTCAATAAATGTCTTAGGGCTTAGCTTAAAGTGACTAGCCTCTGCGTGACTCTTTAAATTTTTCATGTTAACAGCTTCCAAATTTTCCATGGTGAGGATAATACTTTCGCCTCCAAACCAGAGTGACTTGGGGACACAAAGGTAGAAGTCGATAATTTTCTTTGCCTATGTCTGAATATTTACAGTCAGAGGTAGAAAAGGAGGAGTCTGTCCCTTGTCTAGATGAGGTCAATCCCCAGGTGTGGGATGTCTCCAGCCCTGGTTTAGCCATAAATGTTCCACCAGTAAAGATTTCTCTGAGACCAAATGCTCCCTAGCCCAGGAGAAGACAATATCCCTTAAAACCAGTAGCTCTTGAAGGTCTTAGACCATTAGTTAACAAATACCGAGATACTGGAACTCGAATCAGCTGTGAGTCCCCCTGCAAGACCCAATCTTGCCCGTTCAAAAACCAAATGGATCTTACCGATTTGTCCTGGGTCTAAGAGCTGTTAATGAAGCTGTTGTTCCCATCCACCCCATAGTCCCAAACCCATATACCCTCCTATCCCAAGACCCAGGAAATGCCAAGTACTTCTCAGTCTTGGACCTTCAAGATGCTTTCTTTTGCATTCCTCTCCATCCTGAATCCCAAAACTCTTTGCTTTTGAGTGGCGAGACTTGATAACAAGAGAGCCCATACAACTCTCAGCTGGACTCGACTACCCCAAGGGTTTAGGGACAGCCCTCATATCTTCGGGACTTCCTCGGGGGGAGAACTAAGCGAATTAACTTTAACAAACAGTAGTCTAATACAGTATGTGGATGACTTGCTCATAGCTAGGCCAGATTTTACCAGCTCTCAAATGGACACTATTTAAAACGCTAACTTTCCTGTATGAAAAGGGTTATCGAGTATCCCCCAAGTAGGCTCAGATTAGCTTAACCCAAGTAAAATACCTTGGATTTATAATTACGGAGAGAAAAAGAATACCTGACCCCGAGGAGAGATCCCTCATCTTAAATACCCCATACCCCCAAACAAAACAACAGCTTAGGGGATTTTTAGGAAGGACCGGGTTTTGCAGGATCTGGATTCCTAATTATGGCAATCTGGCCAGACCCCTATATGTAAATTTAAGGGGGAAAGTGGAAGCGCCACTCGACTGGCATGAGACCTGCAAGGTGGCCTTTAATGCCCTAAAAGAGTCCATCACTACAGCCCCAGCTTTAGGCCTCCCCAACCTGGAGAAGCCTTTTAAACTCTATGTTTCTGGAAGGACAGGAACTGCGCTTGGGGTGTTAGAGCAGATGATGGGGCCCGTATTACAACCTGTGGCTTATCTCTCAAAAAAACTAGATGAGGTGGCCAGAGGGTGGCCCACTTGTCTCCGGGCAGTAGCAGCCACCGCTCTTATGGTTAAGGAGGCATCTAAGCTGACCCTGGGTCAGCCCACCACAGTGTATACGCCACACCGGGTGCAAGCAGTCTTGGAAACGAAAGGGGATAGGTGGATGACAGGGGGAAGGATCACCCAATACCAAGCCCTCCTCCTTGACACTCCAGAAATAAAGTTGAGGGTCTGCCAGATTTAAATCCAGCAACCTTACTGCCAGATCCCCCTACATCCCCTCTGGATTACCAATGCATACAAATCACAGACGAGTTATACTCTTCTCGCCGGGACCTATCAGAGACACCTTTATCTGACCCAGAGGAAAACTGGCACACAGATGGCAGCAGTTTGGTAGAAAAGGGAGAGAGGAAAGCAGGATATGCTGTAGCGAGCCTGGAAGAAACTAAGGAAAGTGGGTCTCTTCCCCCAGACACCTCAGCGCAGAAAGCTGAAATTTTTGCCCTGACAAGAGCATTGGAGTTAGGAGAAGGAAAGAGGATTAATGTGTGTATGGACTCTAAGTATGCTTTCCTCATTCTGCATGCCCGTGCAGCACTTTGGAAAGAAAGAGGGATGCTCAGTGCCCGAACCTCTGCTATTAAACAAAAAGACCTCATTCTCAGGCTTCTGGAGGCAGTCAAACTTCCTGCAAAATTAGCTGTCATCCACTGCAAGAGTCACGAAAAGGGGCAAGAAAAAGAGGCTCAGGGAATAGGAAAGCTGATCAAGAGGCAGGACGAGCTGCCGGGGAAGCTACCTCTGCCACTGCTATCTGCCCCCTTTTCCCCAAGGAAACCCTGACTCCAGATTTTACCCCAGGGGGACATTCCCGATATGCTGAGCGGGGCTGGGAGATTGGGTCACATGGGTGGTTTCAGCCTGAGCAGTCCCAAATAATACTCCCTGATTCTCAGGTTTAAAGTATTACTAACTCCTTACATAAGAGCGCCCATTTTGGAAAAGATAATCTAGAAATCTTGCTTAAGCCTATTCTCTCCGATCCCAGTTAGCTAAGGTTGTTAAACAGGACACACAAAATTGTGACACCTGTCTAAAAAATAATCCAAAAACCAGACCTCCTCTAATTACACCTGTCCAACATCGGGGTTCATACCCAGGAGGGGACTGGTAAGTAGAATTTACAGCCATGCCCATGACCCAAAGGTTTTCTTACTTGCTAGTCTATCTTGACACATTCACAGGATGGATCGAAGTGTTCCCTACTGAGACTGAGAGAGCTACAGAAGTCTGTAAAGCTCTGCTGAAGGAGATAGTGCCTAGGTTTGGGCTGCCTCGGTCACTTCAGAGTGACAACGGGCCCTCACTTACAGCCACGATACCCCAGAACCTAGCACATGCTTAGGCATAAAATACCGGCTCCTCTCATCCTGGAGGCCTAAAGCTTCAGGAAAGGTAGAGAGAGCCAACCAGACTCTTAAAAGGGCTCTGGCTAAGCTATGTCAGAAACACATAATAAGTGGACACATATGCTGCCCATAGCCCTCATGAGGATACGGACATCCCCCAAACAGCCACTATTGTTAAGTCCTTATGAAATGATGTATGGACGACCATTCTGAACTTCTGATTTGTTTCTTGACGAGGATGCCAATACACTCTTAAAACATATAATTGACCTGGGAAGGTTTCCGCAAGAACTCCAACGGTATGGAGAACAAACCACAGGAAGACTTGAAAAATCCCCAGGTAAAGCCAGGGGATCAAGTATCAGTAAAGACCTGGCAAGAAAAAGGGAGTCCAAACCAGCTGTCCGAGAAATGGACAGGGCCATATCAGGTTGTTCTAGTGACTTCAACTGCTGTAAAATGAAGGGTCTATCTGCCTGGGTCCACAATTCTAGAATAAAACCATATGGCCTACAGGAGGGGGAGACAGAAACTGAGACTCCAAAGCCAGAGGACAGCTATTCCTGTGAACCTGTTGAAGATCTCAGGCTCTTGTTCAAGTAGAACCCCATCAATCCTGCCTCAGATAAGTAAAATGCATCATATGATGTTCTTCCTCTTTCTAATCATATCTCCCTGTATGGCTATTGATCTCTCCCTAAACGAGGCATGTTCACTTGCAAACCACACTGCTGCTGAACTCAACCTAAGCAGCCCGGGCTGCATCTGCATTAATGACAAAGGGTGGGGGTATGTCCAACCCATCCCAGGGTATCAATATCAAAGGCCCACCCTTCCAGCCGAGCTATGGGCTGTTACTCAGCGCCCCCATGTGGTCGTAATATGGCCTTTTGGGGAAAGGGGGAAAAAAAACTTCATGTCTTGGTACCAGCAACAACTGTCTCTATTTACCCCCTGGATGACATCTGCAATCCCACCTGAGCCCTTATTTTCTCTCATGACTAACATCCCCCAATGACCTTCGCTATCTCTCTAAAAAGCAACTCCCTAACAGGGGTGTCAGTGAGAAATCTAGATGACTCACAATGTGGGGTGACCGTCACTGTTGAAACTGATGGGAAAAACCGGGACAGGCCCTGCAGCTGGGAGACCAGACGAAGCCACCCCCGGCCAACACGCGCCCGACCCGGGGCGTTTCCCGGACCCTGAGCGGCCTGCGAGGCTGCGGGAGCTCTGCCGGGGGTTGGGGAGGGGGGTGGCTTGAGCGTGGAGGACGTCTCGGTGCCCCACCATCCCGTTCGCTGCTCAGGGTCACGTGGCTCCAGAGGAGAGGGGCGTCAGAGCCTCCTGCAGGCTTAGGGGCAACCCAGCCGGGGCCCCAGGCGCCCATCCTGCCGGCTGTGCAAACCCCCTGGAGTGCCTCAGCCCCGCCCTGTACCCAACCGAGGCCCGACCTGCCCCCACGCCACGGGCCCAGCACAGGACTTTCCTGAGAGAGCGGACGAGCGACAGCCAGGCACAAGGACAGGCACTCGCCCGCACCCACGCCAGGTGAGACAGAGGCAGAAAGAGTCGAGGGTTCAGAGAGAGACTGGAAGACAGCGTGTGGGCTGGGGGGGCCTCGGGGAGGATGCCGGGCAGCTGCAGAGACCACCCGGCCCTGAGGAGCCAAAGCGATAGGGGCGGGGGGAGGCCACTGAGCAGCGGCGGGCCTGGAGAGGCCCAGGGTGGGAGGACACCTGAGATCTCCGCGCTCCGCGCCCCGCCCCCCTCCCCCAAACTCCCTGCACGCATGCCACGCCGGGGCGCTCTGACACTAGCTTCTCTGGTGTTTTGTCACTTGAATTTCTCTCCCTCTGCTCAACTGAGTGATGACGGTGTATTGAACAGCTAGGTCATTTCCAAATAAATTAAGCTTAGTGTTTCACAGGACACCCGGACATGTATGGAGAGACCAGCACGGATGCATGGACACCAACCTTGTTAACTGGACAACCAATGGGAAATTACTGTCTGACTCAGGAGAGAGAAAGAAACCCGAACAGATGGAATGAAATGAACAGAAACACAGGCTTTGCAACTCACACCCTAATTCAATTACCAGAAAATAAACAACACTATAACCATTTTAGAAAAACAATAGACCTCTCCATGACCTTTGGTCGGGTGAGGAGTTCAAACACACAGCAAAAAAAGCCAACTTTTCCAAGTCGTGAATATGTTAGTTCACACATTGATTTTTACATTGAAATGTGTAACAAATAAACTTAAAATCATTGACTCACTACATAAGCATGGAAGTATTTTAAATATAAAATATGTTCTATGGTATTCAGGAAGCACTTGGCACATCTCTAAGTGTATCAGACCCAAAACTGGAACGTAGTGGAAGAGTCAGGATAGTCTAAAAATGAATCTCTAACTAAAAGGAACACACAGGATTACTGTAGATAAAAAAGTTTAAAGAAGAGAAGCTAGAAATCAGTCAATAAATGTCTTAGGGGTTAGCTTAGAGTGACTAGCCTCTGCGTGACTCTTTAAATTTTTCATGTTTGCAGCTTCCAAATGTTCCATTTTGAGAATAATACTTTCGCCTCCAAACCAGAGTGACTTGGGGACACAAAGGTAGAAGTCGATAATTTTCTTTGCCTATGTCTGAATATTTACAGTCAAAGGTAGAAAAGGAGGAGTCTGTCCCTTGTCTAGATGATGTCAATCCCCAGGTGTGGGATGTCTCCAGCCCTGGTTTAGCCATAAATGTTCCACCAGTAAAGATTTCTCTGAGACCAAATGCTCCCTAGCCCTGGAAAAGACAATATCCCTTAAAACCAGTAGCTCTTGAGGGTCTTAAACCATTAGTTAACAAATATCGAGATACTGGAACTCGAATCAGCTGTGAGTCCCCCTGCAACACCCCAATCTTGCCCATTCAAAAACCAGATGGATCTTACCGATTCGCCCAGGATCTAAGAGCTGTTAATGAAGCTGTGGTTCCCATCCACCACATAGTCACAAACCCATATACCCTCCTATCCCAAGTCCCAGGAAATGCCAAGTACTTCTCAGTCTTGGACTTTCAAGGTGCTTTCTTTTGCATTACTCTCCATCCTGAATCCCAAAACCTTTTTGCTTTTGAGTGGCGGGACTTGGAAACAAGAGAGACCATACAACTCTCGACTGGACTCGACTACCCCAAGGGTTTAGGGACAGCCCTCATATCTTCGGGGCTTCCTCGGGGAGAGAACTAAGGGAATTAACTTTAACAAACAATAGTCTAATACAGTATGTGGATGACTTGCTCATAGCTAGGCCAGATTTTACCAGCTCTCAAATGGACACTATTTGAAACGCTAACTTTCCTGTATGAAAAGGGTTATCGAGTATCCCCCAAGTAGGCTCAGATTAGCTTAACCCAAGTAAAATACCTTGGATTTATAATTACGGAGAGAATAAGAATGCCTGACCCCGAGGGGAGATCCCTCATCTTAAATACCCCGTACCCCCAAACAAAACAACAGCTTAGGGGATTTTTAGGAAGGCCCGGGTTTTGCAGGATCTGGATTCCTAAATATGGCAATCTGGCCAGACCCCTATATGAAAATTTAAGAGGGAAAGAGGAAGAGCCACTCGACTGGCATGAGACCTGCAAGGTGGCCTTTAATGCCCTAAAAGAGTCCATCACTACAGCCCCAGCTTTAGGCCTCCCCAACCTGGAGAAGCCTTTTAGACTCTATGTTTCTGGAAGGACAGGAACTGCTCTTGGGGTGTTAGAGCAGATGATGGGGCCCGTATTACAACCTGTGGCTTATCTCTCAAAATAACTAGATGAGGTGGCCAGAGGGTGGCCCACTTGCCTCAAGACAGTAGCAGCCACCGCTCTTATGGTTAAGAGGCATCTAAGCTGACCCTGGGTCAGCCCACAACAGTGTATACGCCTCACCAGGTGCAAGCAGTCTTTGAAAAGAAAGGGGACAGTTGGATGACAAGGGGAAGGATCACCCAATACCAAGCCCTCCTCCTTGACACTCCAGAAATAAAGTTGAGGGTCTGCCAGACTTTAAATCCAGCAACCTTACTGCCAGATCACCCTACCTCCCCTCTGGATCACCAACGCATACAAATCACAGACGAGTTATACTCTTCTCACCGGGACCTATCAGAGACCCCTTTATCTGACCCAGAGGAAAACTGGCACACAGAGGGCAGCAGTTTTGTAGAAAAGGGAGAGAGGAAAGCAGGATATGCTGTAGCGAGCCTGGAAGAAACTAAGGAAAGTGGGTCTCTTCCCCCAGACACCTCAGCCCAGAAAGCTGAACTTTTTGCCCTGACAAGAGCTTTGGAGTTAGGAGAAGGAAAGAGGATTAATGTGTGTATGGACTCTAAGTATGCTTCCCTCATTCTGCATGCCCGTGCAGCAATTTGGAAAGAAAGAGGGATGCTCAGTGCCCGAAGTTCTGCTATTAAACACAAAGAGCTCATTCTTAGGCTCCTGGAGGCAGTCAAACTTCCTGCAAAATTAGCTGTCATCCACTGCAAGAGTCACCAAAATGGGCAAGAAAAAGCGGATCAGGGAAATAGGAAAGCTGATCAAGAGGCAGGACGAGCTGCCGGGGAAGCTACCTCTGCCACTGCTATCTGCTCCCTTTTCCCCAAGGAAACCCTGACTCCAGATTTAACCCCAAGGAGACATTCCCGATATGCTGAGCGGGGCTGGGAGATTGGGTCACATGGGTTGTTTCAGTCTGATCAGGCCCAAATAATACTCCCTGATTCTCAGGTTTAAAACATTACTAACTCCTTATATAAGAGCGCCCATTTTGGAAAAGATAATCTAGAAATCTTGCTTAAGCCTATTCTCTCTCATCCCCAGTTAGCTAAGGTTGTTAAACAAGTCACACAAAATTGTGACACCTGTCTAAAAAATAACCCAAAAACCAGACCTCCTCTAATTGCACCTGTCCAACATCTGGGATCATACCCAGGAGCGGAATGGCAAGTAGAATTTACAGCCATGCCCAAGACCCAAGGGTTTTCTTACTTGCTAGTCTTTATTGACACATTCACAGGATGGAACGAAGCGTTCCCTACTGAGACTGAGAGAGCTCCAGAAGTCTGTAAAGCTCTGCTGAAGGAGATAGTGCCTAGGTTTGGGCTTCCTCGGTCACTTCAGAGTGACAACGGGCCCTCACTTACAGCCACGATACCCCAGAACCTAGCCGCATGCTTAGGCATAAAATACCGGCTCCGCTCATCCTGGAGGCCTCAAGCTTCAGGAAAGGTAGAGAGAGCCAACCAGACTCTTAAAAGGGCTCTGGCTAAGCTATGTCAGAAACACATAATAAGTGGACACATATGCTGCCCATAGCCCTCATGAGGCTACGGACATCCCCCAAACGGCCACTATTGTTAAGTCCTTATGAAATGATGTATGGACGACCATTCTTAACTTCTGATTTGTTTCTTGACGAGGATGCCAATACACTCTTAAAACATATAATTGACCTGGGAAGGTTTCAGCAAGAACTCCAACGGTATGGAGAACAAACCACAGGAAGACTTGAAAAATCCCCAGGTAAAGCCAGGGGATCAAGTATCAGTAAAGACCTGGCAAGAAAAAGGGAGTCCAAACCAGCTGTCCGAGAAATGGACAGGGCCATATCAGGTTGTTCTAGTGACTTCAACTGCTGTAAAAGTGAAGGGTCTATCTGCCTGGGTCCACAATTCTAGAATAAAACCCTATTTCCTACAGGAGGGGGAGACAGAAACTGAGACTCCAAAGCCAGAAGACAGCTATTCCTGTGAACCTGTTGAAGATCTCAGGCTCTTGTTCAAGCAGAACCCCATCAATCCTGCCTCAGATAAGTAAAATGCATCATATGATGTTCTTCCTCTTTCTAATCATATCTCCCTGTATGGCTATTGATCTCTCCCTAAACGAGGCATGTTCACTTGCAAACCACACTGCTTCTCAACTCAACCTAAGCAGCCCGGGCTGCATCTGCATTAATGACAAAGATTGGGGGTATGTCCAACCCACCCCAGGGTATCAATATCAAAGGCCCACCCTTCAAGCCGAGCTATGGGCTGTTACTCAGCGCCCCCATGTGGTTCTAATATGGCCTTTTGTGAAAAGGGGGAAAAAAAACTTCATGTCTTGGTACCAGCAACAACTGTCTCTATTTACCACCTGGATGACATCTGCAATCCCACCTGAGCCCTTATTTTCTCTCATGACTAACATCCTCCAAGTGACCTTCCCTATCTCTCTAAAAAGCCACTCCCTAACAGGGGTGTCAGTGAGAAATCTAGACGACTCACAATGTGGGCTGACCATCACTTTTGAAACTGATGGGAAAAACCGGGACAGGCCTTGCAGCTGGGAGACCAGCCGACGCCACCCCCGGCCAGCACCTGCCTGGCCCGGCCCGGGGCGCTTCCCGGACCCCGAGCGGCCTGGCGAGGCTGCGGGAGCTCTGGCGGGGGTTGGGGAGGGGGGTGGCTTGAGTGGGGAGGACGTCTCGGTGCCCCCCCAACCCCGCCCCTCACCATCCCGTTCGCTGCTCAGGGTCACGTGTCTCCGGACCAGCAGGGCGTCGGCCCAGGGCCGCGGTCCCCGGAGCCTCTTGCGGGCTTAGGGGCAGCCCAGCCGGGGCCCCAGGCGCCCATCCTGCCGGCTGTGCAAACCCCCTGGAGTGCCTCAGCCCCGCCCTGTCACCAAACCGAGGCCCGCCCTGCCCCCACGCCACGGGCCCAGCACAGGACCTTCCTGAGAGAGCGGACGAGCGACAGCCAGGCACACGGACAGGCACTCGCACGCACCCACGCCAGGTGAGACAGAGGCAGAAAGAGTCGAGGGTTCAGAGAGAGACTGGAAGACAGCGTGTGGGCAGGGGGCGCCTCGGGCAGGATGCCGGGCAGCTGCAGAGACCACCCGGCCCTGAGCAGCCAAAGCGATAGGGGCGGGGGGAGGCCACTGAGCAGCGGCGGGCCTGGAGAGGCCCAGGGTGGGAGGACACCTGAGATCTCCGCGCTCCGCGCCCCGCCCCCTCCCCCCAACCCCCTGCACGCATTCCACGCCAGGGCGCTCTGACACTAGCTTCTCTGGAGTTTTGTCACTTGAATTTTTCTCCCTCTGCTCAACTGAGTGATGACGGTGTATTGAACAGCTAGGTCATTTCCAAATAAATTAAGCTTAGTGTTTCACAGGACACCCGGACATGTATGGAGAGACCAGCACGGATGCATGGACACCAACCTTGGTAACTGGACAACCAATGGGAAATTACTGTCTGACTCAGGAGAGAGAAAGAACCCCGAACAGATGGGATGAAATGAACAGAAACACAGGCTTTGCAACTCACACCCTAATTCAATTACCAGAAAATAAACAACACTATAACCATTTTAGAATAACAATAGACCTCTCCATGACCTTTGGTTTGGTGAGGAGTTCAAACACACAGCAAAAAAAGCCAACTTTTCCAAGTCGTGAATATGTTAGTTCACACATTGATTTTTACATTGAAATGTGTAACAAATAAACTTAAAATCATTGACTCACTACATAAGCATGGAAGTGTTTTAAATAGAAAATATGTTCTATAGTATTCAGGAAGCACTTGGCACATCTCTAAGTGTATCAGACCCAAAACTGAAACGTAGTGGAAGAGTCAGGATAGTCTAAAAATGAATCCCTAACTAAAAGGAACACACAGGATTACTGTAGATAAAAAAGGTTAAAGAAGAGAAGCTAGAAATCAGTCAATAATTGTCTTAGATGTTAGCTTAGAGTGACTAGCCTCTGCGTGACTCTTTAAATTTTTCATGTTTGCAGCTTCCAAATTTTCCATTTTGAAAATAATACTTTCGCCTCCAAACCGGAGTGACTTGGGGACACAAAAGTAGAAGTCGATAATTTTCTTTGCCTATGTCTGAATATTTACAGTCAGAGGTAGAAAAGGAGGAGTCTGTCCCTTGTCTAGATGATGTCAATCCCCAGGTGTGGGATGTCTCCAGCCCTGGTTTAGCCATAAATATTCCACCAGTAAAGATTTCTCTGAGACCAAATGCTCCCTAGCCCTGGAAAAGACAATATCCCTTAAAACCAGAAGCTCTTGAAGGTCTTAAACCATTAGTTAACAAATACCGAGATACTGGAACTCGAATCAGCTATGAGTACCCCTGCAACACCCCAATCTTGCCCGTTCAAAAACCAGATGGATCTTACCGATTCGTCCAGGATCTAAGAGCTGTTAATGAAGCTGTGGTTCCCATCCACCCCATAGTCCCAAACCCATATACCCTCCTATCCCAAGTCCCAGGAAATGCCAAGTATTTCTCAGTCTTGGACTTTCAAGGTGCTTTCTTTTGCATTCTTCTCCATCCTGAATCCCAAAAACTCTTTGCTTTTGAGTGGCGGGACTTGGAAACAAGAGAGACCATACAACTCTCGACTGGACTCGACTACCCCAAGGGTTTAGGGACAGCCCTCATATCTTCGGGACTTCCTTGGGGAGAGAACTAAGGGAATTAAATTTAACAAACAGTAGTCTAACAAAGTATGTGGATGACTTGCTCATAGCTAGGCCAGATTTTGCCAGCTCTCAAATGGACACTATTTAAAACGCTAACTTTCCTGTATGAAAAGGGTTATCGAGTATCCCCCAAGTAGGCTCAGATTAGCTTAACCCAAGTAAAATACCTTGGATTTACAATTACGGAGAGAAAAAGAATGCCTGACCCCGAGGGGAGATCCCTCATCTTAAATACCCCGTACCCCCAAACAAAACAACAGCTTAGGGGATTTTTAGGAAGGACCGGGTTTTGCAGGATCTGGATTCCTAATTATGGCAATCTGGCCAGACCCCTATATGAAAATTTAAGGGGGAAAGAGGAAGAGCCACTCGACTGGCATGAGACCTGCAAGGTGGCCTTTAATGCCCTAAAAGAGTCCATCACTACAGCCCCAGCTTTAGGCCTCCCCAACCTGGAGAAGCCTTTTAGACTCTATGTTTCTGGAAGGACAGGAACTGCTCTTGGGGTGTTAGAGCAGATGATGGGGCCCGTATAACAACCTGTGGCTTATCTCTCAAAATAACTAGATGAGGTGGCCAGAGGGTGGCCCACTTGCCTCCGGGCAGTAGCAGCCACCGCTTTAATGGTTAAGGAGGCATCTAAGCTGACCCTGGGTCAGCCCACCACAGTGTATACGACTCACCGGGTGCAAGCAGTCTTGGAAACGAAAGGGGACAGGTGGATGACAGCGGGAAAGATAACCCAATACCAAGCCCTCCTCCTTGACACTCCAGAAATAAAGTTGAGGGTCTGCCAGACTTTAAATCCAGCAACCTTACTGCCAGATCCCCCTACCTCCCCTCTGGATCACCAATGCATACAAATCACAGACGAGTTATACTCTTCTCGCCGGGACCTATCAGAGACACATTTATCTGACCCAGAGGAAAACTGGCACACAGATGGCAGCAGTTTTGTAGAAAAGGGAGAGAGGAAAGCAGGATATGCTGTAGCGAGCCTGGAAGAAACTAAGGAAAGTGGGTCTCTTCCCCCAGACACCTCAGCCCAGAAAGCTGAACTTTTTGCCCTGACAAGAGCTTTGGAGTTAGGAGAAGGAAAGAGGATTAATGTGTGTATGGACTCTAAGTATGCTTTCCTCATTCTGCATGCCCGTGCAGCAATTTGGAAAGAAAGAGGGATGCTCAGTGCCCGAAGCTCTGCTATTAAACACAAAGAGCTCATTCTCAGGCTCCTGGAGGCAGTCAAACTTCCTGCAAAATTAGCTGTCATTCACTGCAAGAGTCACCAAAAGGGGCAAGAAAAAGAGGCTCAGGGAAATAGGAAAGCTGATCAAGAGGCAGGACGAGCTGCCGGGGAAGCTACCTCTGCCACTGCTATCTGCCCCCTTTACCCCAAGGAAACCCTGACTCCAGATTTTACCCCAGGGGGACATTCCCGATATGCTGAGCGGGGCTGGGAGATTGGGTCACATGGGTGGTTTCAGCCTGATCAGGCCCAAATAATACTCCCTGATTCTCAGGTTTAAAACATTACTAACTCCTTACATAAGAGCACCCATTTTGGAAAAGATAATCTAGAAATCTTGCTTAAGCCTATTCTCTCCCATCCTCAGTTAGCTAAGGTTGTTAAACAGGTCACACAAAATTGTGACACCTGTCTAAAAAATAACCCAAAAACCAGACCTCCTCTAATTACACCTGTCCAACATCGGGGATCATACCCAGGAGCGGACTGGCAAGTAGAATTTACAGCCATTCCCAAGACCCAAGGATATTCTTACTTGCGAGTCTTTATTGACACATTCACAGGATAGATCGAAGCGTTCCCTACTGAGACAGAGAGAGCTACAGAAGTCTGTAAAGCTCTGCTGAAGGAGATAGTGCCTAGGTTTGGGCTGCCTCGGTCACTTCAGAGTGACAACAGGCCCTCACCTACAGCCACGATACCCCAGAACCTAGCCGCATGCTTAGGCATAAACTACCGGCTCCGCTCATCCTGGAGGCCTCAAGCTTCAGGAAAGGTAGAGAGAGCAAACCAGACTCTTAAAAGGGCTCTGGCTAAGCTATGTCAGAAACACATAATAAGTGGACACATATGCTGCCCATAGTCCTCATGAGGCTACGGACATCCCCCAAACGGCCACTATTGTTAAGTCCTTATGAAATGATGTATGGACGACCATTCTGAACTTCTGATTTGTTTCTTGACGAGGATGCCAATACCCTCTTAAAACATATAATTGACCTGGGAAGGTTTCCGCAAGAACTCCAACGGTATGGAGAACAAACCACAGGAAGACTTGAAAAATCCCCAGGTAAAGCCAGGGGATCAAGTATCAGTAAAGACCTGGCAAGAAAAAGGGAGTCCAAACCAGCTGTCCGAGAAATGGACAGGGCCATATCAGGTTGTTCTAGTGACTTAAACTGCTGTAAAAGTGAAGGGTCTATCTGCCTGGGTCCACAACTCTAGAAAAAAACCCTATGGCCTACAGGAGGGGGAGACAGAAACTGAGACCCCAAAGCCAGAGGACAGCTCTTCCTGTGAATCTGTTTAAGATCTCAGGCTCTTGTTCAAGCAGAACCCCATCAATCCTGCCTCAGATAAGTAAAATGCATCATATGATGTTCTTCCTCTTTCTAATCATATCTCCCTGTATGGCTATTGATCTCTCCCTAAACGAGGCATGTTCACTTGCAAACCACACTGCTTCTCAACTCAACCTAAGCAGCCCGGGCTGCATCTGCATTAATGACAAAGGTTGGGGGTATGTCCAACCCATCCCAGGGTATGACTATCAAAGGCCCACCCTTCCAGCCGAGTTTGGGCTGTTACTCAGCGCACCCATGTGGTCGTAATATGGCCTTTTGGGGAAAGGGGGATAAAAAACTTCATGTCTTGGTACCAGCAACAACTGTCTCTATTTACCCCCTGGATGACATCTGCAATCCCACCTGAGCCCTTATTTTCTCTCATGACCAAAATCCGCCAAGTGACCTTCCATATCTCTCTAAAAGGCCACTCCCTAAAAGGGGTGTCAGTGAAAATCTAGACGACTCACAATGTGGGGTGACCGTCACTGTTGAAATTGATGGGAAAAACCGGGACAGGCCCTGCAGCTGGGAGACCAGCCAACGCCACCCCCGGCCAGCACGCGCCTGGCCGGGCCCGGGGCGCTTCCCGGAAGCCGAGCGGGCTGGCGAGGCTGCGGGATCTCTGGCGGGGGTTGGGGAGGGGGGTGGCTTGAGCGGGGAAGATGACTCGGTGGACCCCACCCCCCGCGCCCCACCATCCCGTTCGCTGCTCAGGGTCACGTGGCTATGGTCGAGCGGGGCGTTGGCCCGGGGCCGCGGTCCCCGGAGCCTCCTGCGGGCTTAGGGGCAGGCCAGCTGGGGCCCCAGGCGCCCATCCTCCCGGCTGTGCAAACCCCCTGGAGTGCCTCAGCCCCGCCCTGTCACCAAACCGAGGCCCGCCCTGCCCCCACGCCACGGGCCCAGCACAGGACCTTCCTGAGAGAGCGGACGAGCGACAGCCAGGCACACGGACAGGCACTCGCATGCACCCACCCCAGGTGAGACAGAGGCAGAAAGCGTCGAGGGTTCAGAGAGAGACTGGAAGACCCCGTGTGGGCAGCGGGGGCCTCGGGCAGGATGCCGGGCAGCTGCAGAGACCCCCGGCCCTGAGCAGCCAAAGCGATGGGGGCGGGGGGAGGCCACTGAGCAGCGGCAGGCCTGTAGAGGCCCAGGGTGGGAGGACACGTGAGTTCTCCGCGCTCCGCGCTCCGCCCCCCTCCCCCCAACCCCCTGCACGCATGCCACACCGGGGCGCTCTGACACTAGCTTCTCTGGAGTTTTGTCACTTGAATTTCTCTCCCTCTGCTCAACTGAGTGATGACAGTGTATTGAACAGCTAGGTCATTTCCAAATAAATTAAGCTTAGTGTTTCACAGGACACCCGGACATGTATGGAGAGACCAGCACGGATGCATGGACACCAACCTTGGTAACTGGACAACCAATGGGAAATTACTGTCTGACTCAGGAGAGAGAAGGAAACCCGAACAGATAGATTGAAATGAACAGAAACACAGGCTTTGCAACTCACACCCTAATTCAATTACCAGAAAATAAACAACACTATAACCATTTTAGAAAAACAATAGACCTCTCCATGACCTTTGGTCGGGTGAGGAGTTCAAACACACAGCAAAAAAAAGCCAACTTTTCGAAGTCGTGATTATGTTAGTTCACATATTGACTTTTACATTGAAATGTTTAACAAATAAACTTAAAATCATTGACTCACTACATAAGCATGGAAGTATTTTAAATATAAAATATGTTCTATAGTATTCAGGAAGCACTTGGCACATCTCTAAGTGTATCAGACCCAAAACTGGAACGTAGTGGAAGAGTCAGGATAGTCTAAAAATGAATCCCTAACTAAAAGGAACACACAGGATTACTGTAGATAAAAAAGGTTAAAGAAGAGAAGCTAGAAATCAGTCAATAAATGTCTTAGGGGTTAGCTTAGAGTGACTAGCCTCTGCGTGACTCTTTAAATTTTTCATGTTTGCAGCCTCCAAATGTTCCATTTTGAGAATAATACTTTCGCCTCCAAACCAGAGTGACTTGGGGACACAAAGGTAGAAGTCGATAATTTTCTTTGCCTATGTCTGAATATTTACAGTCAGAGGTAGAAAAGGAGGAGTCTGTCCCTTGTCTAGATGATGTCAATCCCCAGGTGTGGGATGTCTCCAGCCCTGGTTTAGCCATAAATGTTCCACCAGTAAAGATTTCTCTGAGACCAAATGCTCCCTAGCCCTGGAAAAGACAATATCCCTTAAAACCAGTAGCTCTTGAGGGTCTTAAACCATTAGTTAACAAATACCGAGATACTGGAACTCGAATCAGCTGTGAGTCCGCCTGCAACACCCCAATCTTGCCCATTCAAAAACCAGATGGATCTTACCGATTCGTCCAGGATCTAAGAGCTGTTAATGAAGCTGTGGTTCCCATCCACCCCATAGTCCCAAACCCATATACCCTCCTATCCCAAGTCCCAGGAAATGCCAAGTACTTCTCAGTCTTGGACCTTCAAGGTGCTTTCTTTTGCATTCCTCTCCATCCTGAATCCCAAAAACTCTTTGCTTTTGAGTGGCGGGACTTGGAAACAAGAGAGACCATACAACTCTCGACTGGACTCGACTACCCCAAGGGTTTAGGGACAGCCCTCATACCTTCGCGACTTCCTCGGGGAGAGAACTATGGGAATTAACTTTAACAAACAGTAGTCTAATACAGTATGTGGATGACTTGCTCATAGCTAGGCCAGATTTTACCAGCTCTCAAATGGACACTATTTAAAACGCTAACTTTCCTGTATGAAAATTGTTATCGAGTATCCCCCAAGTAGGCTCAGATTAGCTTAACCCAAGTAAAATTCTTTGGATTTATAATTACGGACAGAAAAAGAATGCCTGACCCCGAGGGGAGATCCCACATCTTAAATACCCCGTACCCCCAAACAAAACAACAGCTTAGGGGATTTTTAGGAAGGCCCGGGTTTTGCAGGATCTGGATTCCTCATTATGGCAATCTGGCCAGACCCCAATATGAAAATTTAAGGGGGAAAGAGGAAGAGCCACTCGACTGGCATGAGACCTGCAAGGTGGCCTTTAATGCCCTAAAAGAGTCCATCACTACAGCCCCAGCTTTAGGCCTCCCCAACCTGGAGAAGCCTTTTAGACTCTATGTTTCTGGAAGGACAGGAACTGTTCTTGGGGTGTTAGAGCAGATGATGGGGCCCGTATTACAAGCTGTGACTTATCTCTCAAAATAACTAGATGAGGTGGCCAGAGGGTGGCCCACTTGCCCCCGGGCAGTAGCAGCCACCGCTCTTATGGTTAAGGAGGCATCTAAACTGACCCTGGGTCAGCCCACCACAGTGTATACGACTCACCGTGTGCAAGCAGTTTTGGAAACGAAAGGGGACAGGTGGATGACAAGGGGAAGGATCACCCAATACCAAGCCCTCCTCCTTGACACTCCAGAAATAAAGTTGAGGGTCTGTCAGACTTTAAATCCAGTAACCTTACTGCCAGATCCCCCTACCTCCCCTCTGGATCACCAATGCATGCAAATCACAGACAAGTTTTACTCTTCTCGCCGGGACCTATCAGAGACACCTTTATCTGACCCAGAGGAAAACTGGCACACAGATGGCAGCAGTTTTGTAGAAAAGGGAGAGAGGAAAGCAGGATATGCTGTAGCGAGCCTGGAAGAAACTAAGGAAATTGGGTCTCTTCCCCCAGACACCTCAGCCCAGAAAGCTGAACTTTTTGCCCTGACAAGAGCTTTGGAGTTAGGAGAAGGAAAGAGGATTAATGTGTGTATGGACTCTAAGTATGCTTTCCTCATTCTGCATGCCCGTGCAGCAATTTGGAAAGAAAAAGTGATGCTCAGTGCCCGAAGCTCTACGATTAAACACAAAGAGCTCATTCTCAGGCTCCTGGAGGCAGTCAAACTTCCTGCAAAATTAGCTGTCATCCACTGCAAGAGTCACCAAAGGGGGCAAGAAAAAGAGGCTAAGGGAAATAGGAAAGCTGATCAAGAGGCAGGACGAGCTGCCGGGGAAGCTACCTCTGCCACTGCTATCTGCCCCCTTTTCCCCAAAAAACCCTCACTCCAGATTTTACCCCTGGGGGACATTCCCGATATGCTGACCGGGGCTGGGAGATTGGGTCACATGGGTGGTTTCAGCCTGATCAGGCCCAAATAATACTCCCTGATTCTCAGGTTTAAAACATTACTAACTCCTTACATAAGAGCGCCCATTTTGGAAAAGATATTCTAGAAATCTTGCTTAAGCCTATTCTCTCCCATCCCCAGTTAGCTAAGGTTGTTAAACAAGTCACAGAAAATTGTGACACCTGTCTAAAAAATAACCCAAAAACCAGACCTCCTCTAATTACACCTGTCCAACATCGGGAATCATACCCAGGAGCGGACTGGCAAGTAGAATTTACAGCCATGCCCAAGAACCAAGGGTTTTCTTACTTGCTAGTCTTTATTGACACATTCACAGGATGGATTGAAACGTTCCCTACTGAGACTGAGAGAGCTACAGAAGTCTGTAAAGCTCTGCTGAAGGAGATATTGCCTAGGTTTGGGCTGCCTCGGTCACTTCAGAGTGACAACGGGCCCTCACTTACAGCCACGATACCCCAGAACCTAGCCGCATGCTTAGGCATAAAATACCAGCTCCGCTCATCCTGGAGGCCTCAAGCTTCAGGAAAGGAAGAGAGAGCCAACCAGACTCTTAAAAGGGCTCTGTCTAAGCTATGTCAGAAACACATAATAAGTGGACACATATGCTGCCCATAGCCCTCATGAGGCTATGGACTTCCCCCAAACCGCCACTATTGTTAAGTCCTTATGAAATGATGTATGGACGACCATTCTGAACTTCTGATTTGTTTCTTGACGAGGATGCCAATACCCTCTTAAAACATATAATTGACCTGGGAAGGTTTCCGCAAGAACTCCAACGGTATGGAGAACAAACCACAGGAAAACTTGAAAAATCCCCAGGTAAAGCCAGGGGACCAAGTATCAGTAAAGACCTGGCAAGAAAAAGGGAGTCCAAACCAGCTGTCCGAGAAATGGACAGGGCCATATCAGGTTGTTCTAGTGACTTCAACTGCTGTAAAAGTGAAGGGTCTATCTGCATGGGTCCACAATTCTAGAATAAAACCCTATTTCCTACAGGAGGGGGAGACAGAAACTGAGACTCCAAAGCCAGAGGACAGCTATTCCTGTGAACCTGTTGAAGATCTCAGGCTCTTGTTCAAGCAGAACCCCATCAATCCTGCCTCAGATAAGTAAAATGCATCATATGATGTTCTTCCTCTTTCTAATCATATCTCCCTGTATGGCTATTGATCTCTCCCTAAACGAGGCATGTTCACTTGCAAACCACACTGCTTCTCAACTGACCCTAAGCAGCCTGGGCTGCATCTGCATTAATGACAAAGGTTGGGGGTATGTCCAACCCATCCCAGGGTATCACTATCAAAGGCCCACCCTTCCAGCCGAGTTTGGGCTGTTACTCAGCGCACCCATGTGGTCGTAATATGGCCTTTTGGGGAAAGGGGGATAAAAAACTTCATGTCTTGGTACCAGCAACAACTGTCTCTATTTACCCCCTGGATGACATCTGCAATCCCACCTGAGCCCTTATTTTCTCTCATGACTAACATCCCCCAAGTGACCTTCCCTATCTCTCTAAAAAGCAACTCCCTAACAGCCGTGTCAGTGAGAAATCTAGACGACTCACAATGTGGGGTGACCGTCACTGTTGAAACTGATGGGAATAACCGGGACAGACCCTGCAGCTGAGAGACCAGCCGACGCCACACCCGGCCAGCACGCGCCCGGCCTGGCCCGGGGCGCTTCCCGGACACCGAGCGGCCTGGCGAGGCTGCGGGAGCTCTGGCGGGGGTTGGGGAGGGGGGTGGCTTGAGCGGGGAGGACGTCTCGGTGCCCCCCCACCCCCCGCCCCCCACCATCCCGTTCGCTGCCCAGGGTCACGTGGCTCCGGACGAGCGGGGCGTCGGACCAGGGCCGCGGTCCCCGGAGACTCCTGCGGGCTTAGGGGCAGCCCAGCCGGGGCCCCAGGTGCCCATCCTGCCGGCTGTGCAAACCCCCTGGAGTGCCTCAGCCCCGCCCTGTCCCCAAACCGAGGCCCGCCCTGCCCCCACGCCACCGGCCCAGCACAGGACCTTCCTGAGAGAGCGGATGAGCGACAGCCAGGCACACGGACAGGCACTCGCACGCACCCACGCCAGGTGAGACAGAGGCAGAAAGAGTCGAGGGTTCAGAGAGAGACTGGAAGACAGCGTGTGGGCAGGGGGGGCCTCGGGCAGGATGCCGGGCAGCTGCAGTGACCATCCGGCCCTGAGCAGCCAAAGCGATGGGGGCGGGGGGAGGCCACTGAGCAGCGGCGGGCCTGGAGAGGCCCAGGGTGGGAGGACACCTGAGATCTCCGCGCTCTGCGCACCGCCCCCCTCCCCCCAACTCCCTGCACGCATGCCACGCCGGGGCGCTCTGACACTAGCTTCTCTGGAGTTTTGTCACTTGAATTTCTCTCCCTCTGCTCAACTGAGTGATGACAGTGTATTGAACAGCTAGGTCATTTCCAAATAAATTAAGCTTAGTGTTTCACAGGACACCCGGACATGTATGGAGAGACCAGCACGGATGCATGGACACCAACCTTGGTAACTGGACAACCAATGGGAAATTACTGTCTGACTCAGGAGAGAGAAAGAAACCCGAACAGTTGGAATGAAATGAACAGAAACACAGGCTTTGCAACTCACACCCTAATTCAATTACCAGAAAATAAACAACACTATAACCATTTTAGAAAAACAATAGACCTCTCCATGACCTTTGGTCGGGTGAGGAGTTCAAACACACAGCAAAAAAAAGTCAACTTTTCCAAGTCGTGAATATGTTAGTTCACACATTGACTTTTACATTGAAATGTGTAACAAATAAATTTAAAATCATTGACTCACTACATAAGCATGGAAGTATTTTAAATATAAAATATGTTCTATAGTATTCAGGAAGCACTTGGCACATCTCTAAGTGTATCAGACCCAAAACTGGAACGTAGTGGAAGAGTCAGGATATTCTAAAAATGAATCCCTACCTAAAAGGAACACACAGGATTACTGTAGATAAAAAAGGTTAAAGAAGAGAAGCTAGAAATCAGTCAATAAATGTCTTAGGGGTTAGCTTAGAGTGACTAGCCTCTGCGTGACTCTTTAAATTTTTCATGTTTGCAGCTTCCAAATTTTCCATTTTGAGAGTAATACTTTCGCCTCCAAACCAGAGTGACTTGGGGACACAAAGGTAGAAGTCGATAATTTTCTTTGCCTATGTCTGAATATTTACAGTCAGAGGTAGAAAAGGAGGAGTCTGTCCCTTGTCTAGATGATGTCAATCCCAGGTGTGGGATGTCTCCAGCCCTGGTTTAGCCATAAATGTTCCACCAGTAAAGATTTCTCTGAGACCAAATGCTCCCTAGCCCTGGAAAAGACAATATCCCTTAAAACCAGTAGCTCTTCAGGGTCTTAAACCATTAGTTAACAAATACCGAGATACTGGAACTCGAATCAGCTGTGAGTCCCCTTGCAACACCCCAATCTTGCCCGTTCAAAAACCAGATGGATCTTACCGATTCGTCCAGGATCTAAGAGCTGTTAATGAAGCTGTCGTTCCCATCCACCCCACAGACCCAAACCCATATACCCTCCTATCCCTAGTCCCAGGAAATGCCAAGTACTTCTCAGTCTTGGACCTTCAAGGTGCTTTCTTTTGCATTCCTCTCCATCCTGAATCCCAAAAACTCTTTGCTTTTGAGTGGCAGTACTTGGAAACAAGAGAGACCATACAACTCTCGACTGGACTCGACTACCCCAAGGGTTTAGGGACAGCATTCATACCTTCGGGACTTCCTCGGGGAGAGAACTAAGGGAATTAACTTTAACAAACAGTAGTCTAATACAGTATGTGGATGACTTGCTCATAGCTAGGCCAGATTTTACCAGCTCTCAAATGGACACTATTTAAAACGCTAACTTTCCTGTATGAAAATTGTTATCGAGTATCCCCCAAGTAGGCTCAGATTAGCTTAACCCAAGTAAAATTCTTTGGATTTATAATTACGGACAGAAAAAGAATGCCTGACCCCGAGGGGAGATCCCTCATCTTAAATACCCCGTACCCCCAAACAAAACAACAGCTTAGGGGATTTTTAGGAAGGCCCGGGTTTTGCAGGATCTGGATTCCTAATTATGGCAATCTGGCCAGACCCCTATATGAAAATTTAAGGGGGAAAGAGGAAGAGCCACTCGACTTGCATGAGACCTGCAAGGTGGCCTTTAATGCCCTAAAAGAGTCCATCACTACAGCCCCAGCTTTAGGCCTCCCCAACCTGGAGAAGCCTTTTAGACTCTATGTTTCTGGAAGGACAGGAACTGCTCTTGGGGTGATAGAGCAGATGATGGGGCCCGTATTACAAGCTGTGACTTATCTCTCAAAATAACTAGATGAGGTGGCCAGAGGGTGGCCCACTTGCTTCCGGGCAGTAGCAGCCACCGCTCTTATGGTTAAGGAGGCATCTAAGCTGACCCTGGGTCAGCCCACCACACTGTATACGCCTCACCGGGTGCAAGCAGTCTTGCAAACGAAAGGGGACAGGTGGATGACAAGGGGAAGGATCACCCAATACCAAGCCCTCCTCCTTGACACTCCAGAAATAAAGTTGAGGGTCTGTCAGACTTTAAATCCAGTAACCTTACTGCCAGATCCCCCTACCTCCCCTCTGGATCACCAATGCATGCAAATCACAGACGAGTTTTACTCTTCTCGCCGGGACCTATCAGAGACACATTTATCTGACCCAGAGGAAAACTGGCACACAGATGGCAGCAGTTTTGTACAAAAGGGAGAGAGGAAAGCAGGATATGCTGTAGCGAGCCTGGAAGAAACTAAGGAAAGTGGGTCTCTTCCCCCAGACACCTCAGCCCAGAAAGCTGAATTTTTGCCCTGACAAGAGCTTTGGAGTTAGGAGAAGGAAAGAGGATTAATGTGTGTATGGACTCTAAGTATGCTTTCCTCATTCTGCATGCCCGTGCAGCAATTTGGAAAGAAAGAGGGATGCTCAGTGCCCGAAGCTCTGCTATTAAACACAAAGAGCTCATTCTCAGGCTCCTGGAGGCAGTCAAACTTCCTGCAAAATTAGCTGTCATCCACTGCAATAGTCACCAAAGGGGGCAAGAAAAAGAGGCTCAGGGAAATAGGAAAGCTGATCAAGAGGCACGACGAGCTGCCGGGGAAGCAACCTCTGCCACTGCTATCTGCCCCCTTTTCCCCAAAGAAACCCTGACTCCAGATTTTACCCCAGGGGGACATTCCCGATATGCTGACCGGGGCTGGGAGATTGGGTCACATGGGTGGTTTCAGCCTGATCAGGCCCAAATAATACTCCCTGATTCTCAGGTTTAAAACATTACTAACTCCTTACATAAGAGCGCCCATTTTGGAAAAGATATTCTAGAAATCTTGCTTAAGCCTATTCTCTCCCATCCCCAGTTAGCTAAGGTTGTTAAACAAGTCACAGAAAATTGTGACACCTGTCTAAAAAATAACCCAAAAACCACACCTCCTCTAATTATACGTGTCCAACATCGGGGATCATACCCAGGAGCGGACTGGCAAGTAGAATTTACAGCCATGCCCAAGAACCAAGGGTTTTCTTACTTGCTAGTCTTTATTGACACATTCACAGGATGGATTGAAGCGTTCCCTACTGAGACTGAGATAGCTACAGAAGTCTGTATAGCTCTGCTGAAGGAGATATTGCCTAGGTTTGGGCTGCCTCGGTCACTTCAGATTGACAACGGGCCCTCACTTACAGCCATGATACCCCAGAAACTAGACGCATGCTTAGGCATAAAATACCAGCTCCGCTCATCCTGGAGGCCTCAAGCTTCAGGAAAGGAAGAGAGAGCCAATCAGACTCTTAAAAGGGCTCTGGATAAGCTATGTCAGAAACACATAATAAGTGGACACATATGCTGCCCATAGCCCTCATGAGGCTACGGACATCCCCCAAACGGCCACTATTGTTAAGTCCTTATGAAATGATGTATGGACGACCATTCTTAACTTCTGATTTGTTTCTTGACGAGGATGCCAATACCCTCTTAAAACATATAATTGAGCTGGGAAGGTTTCAGCAAGAACTCCAACGGTATGGAGAACAAACCACAGGAAGACTTGAAAAATCCCCAGGTAAAGCCAGGGGACCAAGTATCAGTAAAGACCTGGCAAGAAAAAGGGAGTCCAAACCAGCTGTCCGAGAAATGGACAGGGCCATATCAGGTTGTTCTAGTGACTTCAACTGCTGTAAAAGTGAAGGGTCTATCTGCCTGGGTCCACAATTCTAGAATAAAACCCTATGGCCTACAGGAGGGGGAGACAGAAACTGAGACTCTAAAGCCAGAGGACAGCTATTCCTGTGAACCTGTTGAAGATCTCAGGCCCTTGTTCAAGCAGAACCCCATCAATCCTGCCTCAGATAAGTAAAATGCATCATATGATGTTCTTCCTCTTTCTAATCAAATCTCCCTGTATGGCTATTGATCTCTCCCTAAACGAGGCATGTTCACTTGCAAACCACACTGCTTCTCAACTGAACCTAAGCAGCCTGGGCTGCATCTGCATTAATGACAAAGGTTGGGGGTATGTCCAACCCATCCCAGGGTATCACTATCAAAGGCCCACCCTTCCAGCCGAGTTTGGGCTGTTACTCAGCGCACCCATGTGGTCGTAATATGGCCTTTTGGGGAAAGGGGGATAAAAAACTTCATGTCTTGGTACCAGCAACAACTGTCTCTATTTACCCCCTGGATGACATCTGCAATCCCACCTGAGCCCTTATTTTCTCTCATGACTAACATCCCCCAGGTGACCTTCCCTATCTCTCTAAAAAGCCACTCCCTAACAGGGGTGTCAGTGAGAAATCTAGACGACTCACAATGTGGGGTGACCGTCACTGTTGAAACTGATGGGAAAACAGGACAGGCCCTGCAGCTGGGAGACCAGCCGACGCCACCCCAGGCCAGCACGGGCCTGGCCCGGCCCGGGGCGCTACCCGGACCCCGAGCGGCCTGGCGAGGCTGCGGGAGCTCTGGCGGGGTTTGGGGAGGGGGGTGGCTTGAGCGGGGATTACGTCTCGGTGCCCCCCACCCACCGCCCCACACCATCCCGTTCCCTGCTCACGGTCACGTGGCTCCAGACGAGCGGGGCGTCGGCCCGGGGCCGCGGTCCCCGGAGCCTCCTGCGGGCTTAAGAGCAGCCCAGCGGGGTCCCCAGGCACCCATCCTGCCGGCTGTGCAAACCCCCTGGAGTGCCTCAGCCCCGCCCTGTCCCCAAACCGAGGCCCACCCTGCCCCCACGCCACGGGCCCAGCACAGGACCTTCCTGAGAGAGCGGACGAGCGACAGCCAGGCACACGGACAGGCACTCGCACGCACCCACGCCAGGTGAGACAGAGGCAGAAAGAGTCGAGGGTTCAGAGAGAGACTGGAAGACAGCGTGTGGGCAGGGGGGGCCTCTGGCAGGATGCCGGGCAGCTGCAGAGACCACCCGGCCCTGAGCAGCCAAAGCGATGGGGCCGGGGGGAGGCCACTGAGCAGCGGCGGGCCTGGAGAGGCCCAGGGTGGGAGGACACCTGAGATCTCCGCGCTCCGCGCCCCGCCCCCCTCCCCCCAACCCCCTGCACGCATGCCACGCCGGGGCGCTCTGACACTAGCTTCTCTGGAGTTTTGTCACTTGAATTTCTCTCCCTCTGCTCAACTGAGTGATGACAGTGTATTGAACAGCTAGGTCATTTCCAAATAAATTAAGCTTAGTGTTTCACAGGACACCCGGACATGTATGGAGAGACCAGCTCGGATGCATGGACACCAACCTTGGTAACTGGACAACCAATGGGAAATTACTGTCTGACTCAGGAGAGAGAAAGTAACCCGAACAGATGGAATGAAATGAACAGAAACACAAGCTTTGCAACTCACACCCTAATTCAATTACCAGAAAATAAACAACATTATAACCATTTTAGAAAAACAATAGACCTCTCCATGACCTTTGGTCGGGTGAGGAGTTCAAACACACACCAAAAAAAGGCAACTTTTCCAAGTCGTGAATATGTTAGTTCACACATTGATTTTTACATTGAAATGTGTAACAAATAATCTTAAAATCATTGACTCACTACATAAGCATGGAAGTATTTTAAATATAAAATATATTCTATAGTATTCAGGAAGCACTTGGCACATCTCTAAGTGTATCAGACCCAAAACTGGAACGTAGTGGAAGAGTCAGGATAGTCTAAAAATGAATCCCTAACTAAAAGGAACACACAGGATTACTGTAGATAAAAAAGGTTAAAGAAGAGAAGCTAGAAATCAGTCAACAAATGTCTTATTGGTTAGCTTAGAGTGACTAGCCTCTGCGTGACTCTTTAAATTTTTCATGTTTGCAGCTTCCAAATTTTCCATTTTGAGAATAATACTTTCGCCTCCAAACCAGAGTGACTTGGGGACACAAAGGTAGAAGTAGATAATTTTCTTTGCCTATGTCTGAATATTTACAGTCAGAGGTAGAAAAGGAGGAGTCTGTCCCTTGCCTAGATGATGTCAATCCCCAGGTGTGGGATGTCTCCAGCTCTGGTTTAGCCATAAATGTTCCACCAGTAAAGATTTCTCTGAGAACAAATGCTCCCTAGCCCTGGAAAAGACAATATCCCTTAAAACCAATAGCTCTTGAGGGTCTTAAACCATTAGTTAACAAATACCGAGATACTGGAACTCGAATCAGCTGTGAGTCCCCCTGCAACACCCCAATCTTGCCCGTTCAAAAACCAGATGGATCTTACTGATTCGTCCAGGATCTATGAGCTGTTAATGAAGCTGTGGTTCCCATCCACCCCATAGTCCCAAACCCATTTACCCTCGTATCCCAAGTCCCGGAAATGCCAAGTACTTCTCAGTCTTGGACCTTCAAGGTGCTTTCTTTTGCATTCCTCTCCATCCTGAATCCCAAAAACTCTTTGCTTTTGAGTGGCGGGACTTGGAAACAAGAGAGACCATACAACTCTCGACTGGACTCGACTACCCAAATGGTTTAGGGACAGCCCTCATATCTTCGGGACTTCCTCGGGGAGAGAACTAAGGGAATTAACTTTAACAAACAGTAGTCTAATACAGTACGTGGATGATTCGCTCATAGCTAGACCAGATTTTACCAGCACTCAAAAGGACACTATGTAAAACGCTAACTTTCCTGTATGAAAAGTGTTATCGAGTATCCCACAAGTAGGCTCAGATTAGCTTAACCCAAGGAAAATACCTTGGATTTATAATTACGGAGAGAAAAATAATGCCTGACCCCGAGGCGAGATCCCTCAACTTAAATACCCCGTACTCCCAAACAAAACAGCTTAGGGGATTTTTAGGAAGGACCGGGTTTTGCAGGATCTGGATTCCTAATTATGGCAATCTGGCCAGACCCCTATATGAAAATTTAAGGGGGAAAGAGGAAGAGCCACTCGACTGGCATGAGACCTGCAAGGTGGCCTTTAATGCCCTAAAAGAGTCCATCACTACAGCCCCAGCTTTAGGCCTCCCCAACCTGGAGAAGCCTTTTAGACTCTATGTTTCTGGAAGGACAGGAACTGCTCTTGGGGTGTTAGAGCAGATGATGGGGCCCGTATTACAACCTGTGGCTTATCTCTCAAAATAACTAGATGAGGTGGCCAGAGGGTGGCCCACTTGCCTCCGGGCAGTAGCAGCCACCGCTCTTATGGTTAAGGAGGCATCTAAGCTGACCCTGGGTCAGCCCACCAGTGTGTATACGCCTCACCGGGTGCAAGCAGTCTTGGAAACGAAAGGGGACAGGTGGATGACAGGGGGAAGGATCACCCAATACCAAGCCCTCCTCCTTGACACTCAAGAAATAAAGTTGAGGGTCTGCCAGACTTTAAATCCAGCAACCTTACTGCCAGATACCCCTAACTCCCCTCTGGATCACCAATGCATACAAATCACAGACGAGTTATACTCTTCTCGCAGGGACCTATCAGAGACACCTTTATCTGACCCAGAGGAAAACTGGCACACAGATGGCAGCAGTTTTGTAGCAAAGGGAGAGAGGAAAGCAGGATATGCTGTAGTGAGCCTGGAAGAAACTAAGGAAAGTGGGTCTCTTCCCCCAGACACCTCAGCGCAGAAAGCTGAACTTTTTGCCCTGACAAGAGCTTTGGAGTTAGGAGAAGGAAAGAGGATTAATGTGTGTATGGACTCTAAGTATGCTTTCCTCATTCTGCATGCCCGTGCAGCAATTAGGAAAGAAAGTGGGATGCTCAGTGCCCGAAGCTCTGCTATTAAACACAAAGAGCTCATTCTCAGGCTCCTGGAGGCAGTCAAACTTCCTGCAAAATTAGCTGTCATCCACTGCAAGAGTCACCAAAAGGGGCAAGAAAAAGAGGCTCAGGGAAATAGGAAAGCTGATCAAGAGGCAGGAAGAGCTGCCGGGGAAGCTACCTCTGCCACTGCTATCTGCCCCCTTTTCCCCAAGGAAACCCTGACTCCAGATTTTACCCCAGGGGGACATTCCCGATATGCTGAGCGGGGCTGGGAGATTGGGTCACATGGGTGGTTTCAGCCTGATCAGGCCCAAATAATACTCCCTGATTCTCAGGTTTAAAATATTACTAACTCCTTACATAAGAGCGCCCATTTTGGAAAAGATAATCTAGAAATCTTGCTTAAGCCTATTCTCTCCCATCGGCAGTTAGATAAGGTTGTTAAACAGGTCACACAAAATTGTGACACCTGTCTTAAAAATAACCCAAAAACCAGAACTCCTCTAACTACACCTGTCCATCATCTGGGATCATACCCAGGAGTGGACTGGCAAGTGGAATTTACAGCCATGCCCAAGACCCAAGGGTTTTCTTACTTGCTAGTCTTTATTGACACATTCACAAAATGGATCGAAGCGTTCCCTACTGAGACTGAGAGAGCTACAGAAGTCTGTAAAGCTCTGCTGAAGGAGATAGTGCCTAGATTTGGGCTGCCTCGGTCACTTCAGAGTGACAACGAGCCCTCACTTACAGCCACGATACCCCAGAATCTAGCCGCATGCTTAGGCATAAAATACCAGCTCCGCTCATCCTGGAGGCCTCAAGCTTCAGGAAATGTAGTGAGAGCCAACCAGACTCTTAAAAGTGCTCTGGCTAAGCTATGTCAGAAACACATTATAAGTGGACACATATGCTGCCCATAGCCCTCATGAGGCTACAGACATCCCCCAAACGGCCACTATTGTTAAGTCGTTATGAAATGATGTATGGACGTGCATTCTTAATTCTGATTTTTTTTTTGACGAGGATGCCAATACACTCTTAAAACATATAATTGACCTGGGAAGGTTTCCGCAAGAACTCCAACGGTATGGAGAACAAACCACAGGAAGACTTGAAAAATCCCCAGGTAAAGCGAAGTGATCAAGTATCAGTAAAGACCTGGCAAGAAAAAGGGAGTCCTAACCAGCTGTCCAAGAAATGGACAGGGCCATATCAGGTTGTTCTAGTGACTTCAACTGCTGTAAAAGTGAAAGGTCTATCTGCCTGGGTCCACAATTCTAGAATAAAACCCTATGGCCTACAGGAGGGGGAGACAGAAACTGAGACTCCAAAGCCAGAGGACAGCTATTCCTGTGAACCTGTTGAAGATCTCAGGCTCTTGTTCAAGCAGAACCCCATCAATTCTGCCTCAGATAAGTAAAATGCATCATATGATGTTCTTCCTCTTTCTAATCAAATCTCCCTGTATGGCTATTGATCTCTCCCTAAACGAGGCATGTTCACTTGCAAACCACACTGCTTCTCAACTCAACCTAAGCAGCCCGGGCTGCATCTGCATTAATGACAAAGGTTGGGGGTATGTCCAACCCATCCCAGGGTATCACTATCAAAGGCCCACCCTTCCAGCCGAGCTATGGGCTGTTACTCAGCGCCCCCATGTGGTCGTAATATGGCCTTTTGGGGAAAGGGGGAAGAAAAACTTCATGTCTTGGTACCAGCAACAACTGTCTCTATTTACCCCCTGGATGACATCTGCAATCCCACCTGAGCCCTTATTTTCTTTCATGACTAACATCCCCCAAGTGACCTTCCCTATCTCTCTAAAAAGCCACTCCCTAACAGGGGTGTCAGTGAGAAATCTAGACGACTCACAATGTGGGGTGACCGTCACTGTTGAAACTGATGGGAAAACCGGGACAGGCCCTGCAGCTGGGAGACCAGCCGACGCCACCCCCGGCCAGCACGCGCCTGGCCCGGCCCGGGGTGCTTCCTGGACACCGATCGGCCTGGCGAGGCTGCGGGAGCTCTGGCGGGGTTTGGGGAGGGGGTGGCTTGAGCGGGGAGGACGTCTCGTTGCCCCCCCACCCCCCGCCACACACCATCCCGTTCGCTGCTCAGGGTCACGTGGCTCCGGACGAGCGGGACGTCGGCCCGGGCCCGCGGTCCCCGGAGCCTCCTGCCGGCTTAGGGGCAGCCCAGCCGGGGCCCCAGGCGCCCATCCTGCCGGCTGTGCAAACCCCCTGGAGTGCCTCAGCCCCGCCCTTTCCCAAACAGAGGCCCGCCCTGCCCCCACGCCCTGGGCCCAGCACAGGACCTTCCTGAGAGAGCGGACGAGTGACAGCCAGGCACACGGACAGGCACTCGCACGCAACCACGCCAGCTGAGACAGAGGCAGAATGAGACGAGGGTTCAGAGAGAGACTGGAAGACAGCGTGTGGGCAGGGGGGGCCTCGGGCAGGATGCAGGTCAGCTGCAGAGACCACCCGGCCCTGAGCTGCAAACGCGATGGGGGCGGGGGGATGCTGCCAAGCAGAGGCAGGCCTGGAGAGGTCCAGGTTGGGAGGGCACCTGAGATATCCACGGTTCGCGCTTCGCCCACCCCAACCCCCTGAACGCACGCGTCTCTCCGACAAAATCTTCTCCGGAGTTTGATCACCTGAATTTCTATCCTTGTGCTCAACTGAGTGATGACAGTATATTGCACAGCTAGGTCATTTCCAAATAAATTAAGCTTAGTGTTTGACAGGACACCCGGACATGAATGCAGAGACCAGCACGGATGCCTGGACACCAACCTTGGTAACTGGACAACCAATGGGAAATTACTGTCTGACTCAGGAGAGAGAAAGAAACCCGAACAAATGGAAAAAATGAACACAAACACAAACTTTGCAACTCACACCCCAATTCAATTCCCGAAAAAAACAACAACACTATAACCATTTTAGAAAACAATAGACCTCTCCATGACCTTTGGTCTAGTGAGGAGTTCTTACACACAACAAAAAAAGCCTCCTTTTCCAAATCGAGAATATGTTAGTTCACACATTGACATTTACATTGAAATGTGTAACAAATAAACTTAAAATCATTGACTCACTACATATGCATGGTAGTATTTTAAACATAAAATATGTTCTATAGTATTCAGGAAGCACTTGGCACATCTGTAAGTGTATCAGTCCCCAAACTGGAACTTAATGGAAGAGTCAGGATAGTCTAAAAATGAATCCCAAACTAAAAGGAATACACAGGATTACGTAGATCAAAAAGGTTAAAGAAGAGAAACTAGAAATCAGTCAATAAATGTTTTAGGGGTTAGCCTAGAGTGACTAGCCTCTGCGTTACTTTTTAAATTTTTCATGTTTGCATCTTCCAAATTTTCCATGCTGAGAATAATACTTTCATATCAGTTTCGAGATCAGCCTCACAGTAAAGACAGTAAGAGTGGAATAAGAAATAAGATATGCTTGGGGTGGGGGGAAGAAATGCTTGAACTAAAGGTGGTACTGATGAAATTATTTGCAGGGCAGCCAAGGAGTCACAGATGTAGAGAACAGACTTATGGACACGGGCAGGGGGGAGGAAGGAGAGGGTGAGATGAATGCAGAGGAACATGGAAACATAGTACCATACGTTAAAAGAGATGCCAATGCAATTTGCTCTATGACTCAGGGGACTCAAACAGGGGCTCTGCAACAAGCTAGAAGGGTGGAATGGGGAGGAGGAGACGGGAGAGAGGTTCAGGAGGGAGGAGACCTATGTAAACCTGTGGCTCATTCTCGTTGATGTTTGGCAACAAAATTCTGTAAAGCAACTATCCTTCAATTGAAAGAAAAAGTCATGTTTGGACTTACCAAACAAGGTCTTGTGTACTTCTAGCATGGCCTTCTGTTTCGTGCTGCCATCCTTAATTCATTCTTCCATATCATTAAACAGACTAGTCAAGTTTTTCCCAAAAACATCTTGAGCTCCTGCATCATGCTGATCAACTGCCTTCTCTTGATCCAGTATAGAATGGAGACCAAAGAAACCTTTTGTCATTTCTTATAGTGATTGAAGCCACTCTATGTGATTTTAAAAAATAAATGTGGATAAGACGGATATGACCAAAGCAATCTAATGACAATATCTGTGCTTCATTAAAGACTTCTGCAGAGAACTAGTAAATTTTTTGTATAGTATCAGAAGAATTTTTTAAATCCACACCAACATTTCTTTCACCTCCGCTAGCCATCTAGACAAGGAAAACTGATTCTACCAATCAATCTCCCTAGTTCTGCTTCCTCACCGATTTTTACGCAATATGTGTTACTCAGGCAGGAGACCCTGGTTCAATTCCTGGGTAAGGAAGATCCGCTGGAGAAGTGATAGGCTACCCACTCCAGGATTAGTGGGCTTCCCTTGTGGCTCAGTTGGTAAAGAATCATTCCTCTGTACCAAGAGTAGCTCAAATCCTCTCAAAGCAAATACAGGACGGTAGTAACTATGCAGGACAAAGCTGATTCTGTACATTTATACTACTCGCTCATGAGCTTGACAGAGGTTCTAGATCTGTTACCACATTTTTTTTTTTTTAAGTGATATCCGCATGTGCAGGTGAAAGTGGCTCAGTTCGTGCCTGACCCTTTGCGGCCCCAAGGACTACACAGTCCATGGAATTCTCTAGGCCAGAATACTGGAGTGGGTAGCCTATCCCTTCTCCAGGGGATCTTCCCGACCCAGGACTCAAAGCGGGGTCTCCTGCGTTGCAGGCAGATTCTTTAGCAACTGAGCTAGTAGGGCTTCCCTGGTGGCTCAGTTGCTAAAGAATATCTGCATAACTGTCTATCGGTTTGGAATTAGCAATCTGTCTGTGAGCAGGGCCGGTCATAAGCAGCTTCTGTGAGAAAACAGAAGCATGTCTGCCTGACTTGCTTCTCTGGGGAGCTTTCACTGTTCTTGCGGTAGTGCACATGGCAAGTTTCTAAGTGAGAAAGTAATGGCTACTATCACAGCTGGCCACTGAGGTACTTAATGGCAGAGGCAATCCCAGCTCTGCCAAGCAGTAGACATCACGAAATCAGCTATTGTCATTGTAGCCAAGTTCCGTGAATTTGTGGTGTTATTTGCTGTGTTCTTCAAGAAGATGCCTTCGCCCTGCAAGTAAGACATATTTCCATAACACACAGCCATGCACTCAATCGATGTGCATCCTCCAGTAAAGCCCAGCCCCGATGTCTTAGAGGAGCCTCTCTGCCCATTGTCATAAGCCAGTCTAATTTTGTGTGAGACCATGAAAACTCAGTGTCTTTATTACGCTTGTGCTTCTGATGGGAGGTCTGAGAAGGCACTTCTGAAGGTTTATTCCTACCAGTCGTTGTCATATTTATCGAGTCTTTATTTTATATTTTTTTCTTATTTTTTACTTCTACCAGTTTCTTGCTACCAGCCCGTCTCCCTCCACCCTCGTGCACACACGGTCAGTCATGGAATCCCGTGGACTTCAGCCCACCAGACTCCTCTGCCCATGGAGTTTTCCAGGCAAGAATACTGGAGTGGGTTGCCATTTTCTTCTCCATGTGTGGAGTCTTTAAAGATTCCATGACTGAGGTGTTGCTTCTCCACTTGTACATGCCCTTCCTCCCTAAGTGCAGTAGAAGTCATCCCCACTTCCCAACAGGTCTGTCTTCTGTCCTCTGGAGTATGTATTGCTTGAGCTCACCACAACGTCAGGATATTCTAGAAACCCTTCTGATTGCAGTCTCTTCGGGAGGTTACAAGTGCTTCAAACCTCAGAATTTTACAAAGCACTTTTGACGACCTCAGCTGAAAGGGAAGTCAACACTCAGTGACAGTCACAGGCTTCCATGGCCTGGACTCGATTATGGGCTGTGCTTTCATAATCATCGTGTTTCCGATACAAACTAAGATGTCACTGAGAAATTTTTTTCTTTCTCATCATTGTATCTTTCATGTTTATTTAAATATATTATGGGTTTTCCTATATATCTTCCCTTAGGGATGAGGGTCTGAAGTCAGCAGAACTTACTACAACTGATTTCCAGGTAGCTGTGTTAGGACAGGAAAAAGAATGACCAGCTGCTGGATTCTTAAGGTTATGTATGAAAATATGATTCGTTTTACTGTGTGAAGTCATCCGATTCTAACTTTCTGAAGTAGGCATTCAGAAAAATCAAAAAAAATCGCCTAACTACTAGGCGGTCTCCCATCCAAGTACTGACCAGGCCCGACCCTGCTCAGTTTCCCAGATCAGAGGAGAGAGGGCACGTTCAGGGTGGTATGGCCTTAGACCGAGGCGACTGCCAGGCGCTGCAAGAGCCCCGCGTTGCGCCTCCCTTGCGGTCTGACCTGCCGGTCGGGCCTGGGGCTGCAGTTCTCCAGCGGGCTCGCGCTGCACTTGAGCCGCACGACCCGCGACTGGACTCCGGCCGGCCAGAGCCTGCAGCTCGGCGGCCAGCGGAGGGCGCCCCCGCTCCGCACACCGCGAGCCCAGGCCAGCACCAGTCTGGCCCGGCCGGCCGGGGCCTGGCGTGCCTGCGGAACCTGGGGTGGGGGGAGTGGGGGAGGGGAGAGCAGCGAGGACATCTCGGTGCCCCCTCACCCCCTGTCACCCACCATCCCGTTCGCTGCTCAGGGTCAGGTGGCTCCGGACGAGCAGGGCTTCGGCCCGGGTCTGCAGTCCCCGGAGCCTCCTGGAGCTTAGGGTCAGCCCAGCCGGGGCCCCAGGCTCCCATCCTGCCGGCTGTGCAAACCCCCTGGAGTGCCTCAGCCCCGCCCTGTCCCCAAACTGAGGCCCGCCCTGCCCCCACGCCACGGGCCCAGCACAGGACCTTCCTGAGAGAGCGGACGAGCGACACCCAGGCACACGGACAGGCACTAGCACGCACCCACGCCAGGTGAGACAGAGGCAGAAAGAGTCGAGGGTTCAGAGAGAGACTGGAAGACAGCGTGTGGGCAGGGGGGGCCTCGGGCAGGATGCCGGGCAGCTGCAGAGACCACGCGGCCCTGAGCAGCCAAAGCGATGGGGGCGGGGGGAGGCCACTGAGCAGCGGCGGGCCTGGAGAGGCCCAGGGTGGGAGGACACCTGAGATCTCCGCGCTCTGCGCACCGCCCCCCTCCCCCCAACTCCCTGCACGCATGCCACGCCGGGGCGCTCTGACACTAGCTTCTCTGGAGTTTTGTCACTTGAATTTCTCTCCCTCTGCTCATCTTAGTGATGACAGTGTATTGAACAGCTAGGTCATTTCCAAATAAATTAAGCTTAGTGTTTCACAGGACACCCGGGCATGTATGGAGAGACCAGCACAGATGCATGGACACCAACCTTGGTAACTTCTCGCCGGGACCTATCAGAGACACCTTTATCTGACCCAGAGGCAGCACTTTTGTAGAAAAGGGAGAGGGCAAAGCAGGATATGCTGTAGTGAGCCAGGAAGAAACTAAGGAAAGTGGGTCTCTTCCCCCAGACACCTCAGCCCAGAAAGCTGAACTTTTTGCCCTGACAAGAGCTTTGGCGTTAGGAGAAGGAAAGAGGATTAATGTGTGTATGGACTCTAAGTATGCTTTCCTCATTCTGCATGCCCGTGCAGCAATTTGGAAAGAAAGAGGGATGCTCAGTACCCGAAGTTCTGCTATTAAACACAAAGAGCTCATTCTCAGGCTCCTGGAGGCAGTCAAACTTCCTGCAAAATTAGCTGTCATCCACTGCAAGAGTGACCAAAAGGGGCAAGAAAAAGAGGCTCAGGGAAATAGGAAAGCTGATCAAGAGGCAGGACGAGCTGCCGGGGAAGCTACCTCTGCCACTGCTATCTGCCCCCTTTCCCCCAAGGAAAGCCTGACTCCAGATCTTACCCCAGGGGGACATTCCCGATATGCTGAGCGGGGCTGGGAGATTGGGTCACATGGGTGGTTTCAGCCTGATCAGGCCCAAATTATACTCCCTGATTCTCAGGTTTAAAACATTACTAACTCCTTACATAAGAGCGCCCATTTTGGAAAAGATAATCTAGAAATCTTGCTTAAGCCTATTCTCTCCCATCCCCAGTTAGCTAAGGTTGTTAAACAGGTCACACAAAATTGTGACGCCTGTCTAAAAAATAACCCAAAAACCAGACCTCCTCTAATTACACATGTCAAACATCGGGGATCATACCCAGGAGCGAACTGGCAAGTAGAATTTACAGCCATGCCCAAGGCCCAAGGGTTTTCTTACTTGCTAGTCTTTATTGACACATTCACAGGATGGATCGAAGCGTTCCCTACTGAGACTGAGAGAGCTACAGAAGTGTGTAAAGCTCTGCTGAAGGAGATAGTGCCTAGGTTTGGGCTGACTCGGTCACTTCAGAGTGACAACGGGCCCTCACTTACAGCCACGATACCCCAGAACCTAGCCACATGCTTAGGCATAAAATACCAGCTCCGCTCATCCTGGAGGCCTCAAGCTTCAGGAAACGTAGAGAGAGCCAACCAGACTCTTAAAAGGGCTCTGGCTAAGCTATGTCAGAAACACATAATAAGTGGACACATATGGTGCCCATAGCACTCATGAGGATACGGACATCCCCCAAACGGCCACTATTGTTAAGTCCTTATGAAATGATGTATGGACGACCATTCTGAACTTCTGATTTGTTTCTTGACGAGGATGCCAATACACTCTTAAAAGATATAATTGCCCTGGGAACGTTTCAGCAAGAACTCCAACGGTATGGAGAACAAACCACAGGAAGACTTGAAAAATCCCCAGGTAAAGCCAGGGGATCAAGTATCAGTAAAGACCTGGCAAGAAAAAGGGAGTCCAAACCAGCTGTCCGAGAAATGGACAGGGCCATATCAGGTTGTTCTAGTGACTTAAACTGCTGTAAAAGTGAAGGGTCTATCTGCCTGGTTCCACAATTCTAGAATAAAACCCTATGGCCTACAGGAGGGGGAGACAGAAACTGAGACCCCAAAGCCAGAGGACAGCTATTCCTGTGAACCTATTGAAGATCTCAGGCTCTTGTTCAAGCAGAACCCCATCAATCCTGCCTCAGATAAGTAAAATGCATCATATGATGTTCTTCCTCTTTCTAATCATACCTCCCTGTATGGCTATTGATCTCTCCCTAAACGAGGCATGTTCACTTGCAAACCACACTGCTTCTCAACTCAACCTAAGCAGCCCGGGCTGCATCTGCATTAATGACAAAGGTTGGGGTTATGTCCAACCCATCCCAGGGTATCACTATCAAAGGCCCACCCTTCCAGCCGAGCTATGGGCTGTTACTCAGCGCCCCCATGTGGTCGTAATATGGCCTTTTGGGGAAAGGGGGAAAAAAAACTTCATGTCTTGGTACCAGCAACAACTGTCTCTATTTACCCCCTGGATGACATCTGCAATCCCACCTGAGCCCTTATTTTCTCACATGACTAACATCCCCCAAGTGACTTCCCTAACTCTCTAAAAAGTCACTCCCTAACAGGGGTGTCAGTGAGAAATCTAGACGACTCACAATGTGGGGTGACCGTCACTGTTGAAACTGATGGGAAAAACCGGGACAGGCCCTGTAGCTGGGAGACCAGCCGACGCCACCCCCGGCCAGTACGCGCCTGGCCCGGCCCGGGGCGCTTCCCGGACACCGATCGGCCTGGCGAGGCTGCGGGAGCTCTGGCGGGGGTTGGGGAGGGGGGTGGCTTGAGCGGGGAGGACGTCTCGGTGGCCCCCCACTCCCCGCCCCCCACCATCCCGTTCGCTGCTCAGGGTCACGTGGCTCCGGACGAGCGGGGCGTCGGCCCGGGGCCGCGGTCCCCGGAGCCTCCTGCGGGCTTAGGGGCAGCCCAGCCGGGGCCCCAGGCGCCCATCCTGCCGGCTGTGCAAACCCCCTGGAGTGCCTCAGCACCGGCCTGTCCCCAAACCAAGGCCCGCCCTGCCCCCACGCCACGGGCCCAGCAGAGGACCTTCCTGAGAGAGCGGACGAACGACAGCCAGGCACACGGACAGGCACTCGTACGCACCAACGCCACGTGAGACAGAGGCAGAAAGAGTCGAGGGTTCAGAGAGAGACTGGAAGACAGCGTGTGGGCAGGGGGGGCCTCGGGCAGGATGCCGGGCAGCTGCAGAGACGACCCGGCCCTGAGCAGCCAAAGCGATGGGGGCGGGGGGAGGCCACTGAACAGCGGCGGGCCTGGAGAGGCCCAGGGTGGGAGGACACCTGAGATCTCTGGTCTCCGCGCCCCGCCCCCCTCCCCCCAACCCCCTGCACGCATGCCACGCCGGGGCGCTCTGACACTAGCTTCTCTGGAGTTTTGTCATTTGAATTTCTCTCCCTCTGCTTAACTGAGTGATGACAGTGTATTGAACAGCTTGGTCATTTCCAAATAAATTAAGCTTAGTGTTTCACAGGACACCCGGACATGTATGGAGAGACCAGCTCGGATGCATGGACACCAACCTTGGTAACTGGACAACCAATGGGAAATTACTGTCTGACTCAGGAGAGAGAAAGAAACCCGAACAGATGGAATGAAATGAACAGAAACACAGGCTTTGCAACTCACACCCTAATTCAATTACCAGAAAATAAACAACACTATAACCATTTTAGAAAACAATAGACCTCTCCATGACCTTTGGTCGGGTGAGGAGTTCAAACACACAGCAAAAAAAAGCCAACATTTCCAAGTCGTGTATATGTTAGTTCACACATTGACTTTTACATTGAAATGTGTAACAAATAAACTTAAAATCATTGACTCACTACATAAGCATGGAAGTATTTTAAATATAAACTATGTTCTATAGTATTCAGGAAGCACTTGGCACATCTCTAAGTGTATCAGACCCAAAACTGGAACGTAGTGGAAGAGTCAGGATAGTCTAAAAATGAATCCCTAACTAAAAGGAACACACAGGATTACTGTAGATAAAAAAGGTTAAAGAAGAGAAGCTAGAAATCAGTCAATAAATGTCTTAGGGGTTAGCTTAGAGTGACTCGCCTCTGCGTGACTCTTTAAATTTTTCATGTTTGCAGCTTCCAAATTTTCCATTTTGAGAATAATACTTTCGCCTCCAAACCAGAGTGACTTGGGGACACAAAGGTAGAAGTCGATAATTTTCTTTGCCTATGTCTGAATATTTACAGTCAGAGGTAGAAAAGGAGGAGTCTGTCCCTTGTCTAGATGATGTCAATTCCCAGGTGTGGGATGTCTCCAGCCCTGGTTTAGCCATAAATGTTCCACCAGTAAAGATTTCTCTGAGACCAAATGCTCCCTAGCCCTGGAAAAGACAATATCCCTTAAAACCAGTAGCTCTTGAGGGTCTTAAACCATTAGTTAACAAATAGTGAGATACTGGAACTCGAATCAGCTGTGAGTCCCCCTGCAACACCCCAATCTTGCCCGTTCAAAAACCAGATGGATCTTACCGATTCGTCCAGGATCTAAGAGCTCTTAATGAAGCTGTGGTTCCCATCCACCCCATAGTCCCAAACCCATATACCCTCCTATCCCAAGTCCCAGGAAATGCCAAGTACTTCTCAGTCTTGGACCTTCAAGGTGCTTTCTTTTGCATTCCTCTCCAACCTGAATCCCGGAAACTCTTTGCTTTTGAGTGGCGGGACTTGGAAACAAGTGAGACCATACAACTCTCGACTGGACTCGACTACCCCAAGGGTTTAGGGACAGCCCTCATATCTTCGGGACTTCCTCGGGGAGAGAACTAAGGGAATTAACTTTTACAAACAGTAGTCTAATACCGTATGTGGATGACTTGCTCATAGCTAGGCCAGATTTTACCAGCTCTCAAATGGACACTATTTAAAACGCTAACTTTCCTGTATGGAAAGGGTTATCGAGTATCCCCCAAGTAGGCTCAGATTAGCTTAACCCAAGTAAAATACCTTGGATTTATAATTACGGAGAGAAAAAGAATGCCTGACCCCGAGGGGAGATCCCTCATCTTAAATACCCCGTACCCCCAAACAAACAACAGCTTTGGGGATATTTAGGAAGGACCGGGTTTTGCAGGATCTGGATTCCTAATTATGGCAATCTGGCCAGACCCCTATATGAAAATTTAAGGGGGAAAGAGGAAGAGCCACTCGACTGGCATGAGACCTGCAAGGTGGCCTTTAATGCCCTAAAAGAGTCCATCACTACAGCCCCAGCTTTAGGCCTCCCCAACCTGGAGAAGCCTTTTAGACTCTATGTTTCTGGAAGGACAGGAACTGCTCTTGGGGTGTTAGAGCAGATGATGGGGCCCGTATAACAACCTGTGGCTTATCTCTCAAAATAACTAGATGAGGTGTCCAGAGGTTGGCCCACTTGCCTCCGGGCAGTAGCAGCCACTGCTCTTATGGTTAAGGAGGCATCTAAGCTGACCCTGGGTCAGCCCACCACAGTGTATACCCCTCACCGGGTGCAAGCAGTCTTGGAAAAGAAAGGGGACAGGTGGATGACAGGGGGAAGGATCACCCAATACCAAGCCCTCCTCCTTGACACTCCAGAAATAAAGTTGAGGGTCTGCCAGACTTTAAATCCACCAACCTTACTGCCAGATCCCCCTAACTCCCCTCTGGATCACCAATGCATACAAATCACAGACGACTTATACTCTTCTCGCCGGGACCTATCAGAGACACCTTTATCTGACCCAGAGGAAAACTGGCACACAGATTGCAGCAGTTTTGTAGAAAAGGGAGAGAGGAAAGCAGGATATGCTGTAGTGAGCCTGGAAGAAACTAAGGAAAGTGGATCTCTTCCCCCAGACACCTCAGCCCAGAAAGCTGAACTTTTTGCCCTGACAAGAGCTTTGGAGTTAGGAGAAGGAAAGAGGATTAATGTGTGTATGGACTCTAAGTATGCTTTCCTCATTCTGCATGCCCGTGCAGCAATTTGGAAAGAAAGAGGGATGCTCAGTGCCCGAAGCTCTGCTATTAAACACAAAGGGCTCATTCTCAGGCTCCTGGAGGCAGTCAAACTTCCTGCAAAATTAGCTGTCATCCACTGCAAGAGTCACCAAAAGGGGCAAGAAAAAGAGGCTCAGGGAAATAGGAAAGCTGATCAAGAGGCAGGACGAGCTGCCGGGGAAGCTACCTCTGCCACTGCTATCTGCCCCCTTTTCCCCAAGGAAACCCTGACTCCAGATTTTACCCCAGGGGGACATTCCCGATATGCTGAGCGGGGCTGGGAGATTGGGTCACATGGGTGGTTTCAGCCTGATCAGGCCCAAATAATACTCCCTGATTCTCAGGTTTAAAACATTACTAACTCCTTACATAAGAGCGCCCATTTTGGAAAAGATAATCTAGAAATCTTGCTTAAGCCTATTCTCTCCCATCCGCAGTTAGCTAAGGTTGTTAAACAGGTCACACAAAATTGTGACACCTGTCTAAAAAATAACCCGAAAACCAGACCTCCTCTAATTACACCTGTCCAACATCGGGGATCATACCCAGGAGCGGACTGGCAAGTAGAATTTACATCCATGCCCAAGACCCAAGGGTTTTCTTACTTGTTAGTCTTTATTGACACATTCACAGGATGGATCGAAGCGTTCCCTACTGAGACAGAGAGAGCTACAGAAGTCTGTAAATCTCTGCTGAAGGAGATAGTGCCTAGGTTTGGGCTGCCTCGGTCACTTCAGAGTGACAACGGTCCCTCACTTACAGCCACGATACCCCAGAACCTAGCCGCATGCTTAGGCATAAAATACCGGCTCCGCTCATCCTGGAGGCCTCAAGCTTCAGGAAAGGTAGAGAGAGCCAATCAGACTCTTAAAAGGGCTCTGTCTAAGCGATGTCAAGAAAGACATAATAAGTGGACACATATGCTGCCCATAGCCCTCATGAGGCTACGGACATCCCCCAAACGGCCACTATTGTTAAGTCCTTAAGAAATGATGTATGGACGTGCATTCTGAACTTCTGATTTGTTTTTTCACGAGGATGACAATACACTCTTAAAACATATAATTGACCTGGGAAGGTTTCTGCAAGAACTCCAACGGTATGGAGAACAAACCACAGGAAGACTTGAAAAATCCCCAGGTAAAGCCAGGGGATCAAGTATCAGTAAAGACCTGGCAAGAAAAAGGGAGTCCAAACCAGCTGTCCGAGAAATGGACAGGGCCATATCAGGTTGTTCTAGTGACTTCAACTGCTGTAAAAGTGAAGGGTCTATCTGCCTGGTTCCACAATTCTAGAATAAAACCCTATGGCCTACAGGAGGGGGAGACAGAAACTGAGACCCCAAAGCCAGAGGACAGCTATTCCTGTGAACCTGTTGAAGATCTCAGGCTCTTGTTCAAGCAGAACCCCATCAATCCTGCCTCAGATAAGTAAAATGCATCATATGATGTTCTTCCTCTTTCTAATCATATCTCCCTGTATGGCTATTGATCTCTCCCTAAACGAGGCATGTTCACTTGCAAACCACACTGCTTCTCAACTGAACCTAAGCAGCCCGGGCTGCATCTGCATTAATGACAAAGGTTGGGGGTATGTCCAACCCATCCCAGGGTATCAATATCAAAGGCCCACCCTTCCAGCCGAGCTATGGGCTGTTACTCAGTGCCCCCATGTGGTCGTAATATGGCCTTTTGGGGAAAGGGGGAAAAAAAACTTCATGTCTTGGTACCAGCAACAACTGTCTCTATTTACCACCTTGATGACATCTGCAATCCCACCTGAGCCCTTATTTTCTCTCATGACTAACATCCCCCAAGTGACCTTCCCTATCTCTCTAAAAAGCCACTCCCTAACAGGGGTGTCAGTGAGAAATCTAGACGACTCACAATGTGAGGTGACCGTCACTGTTTAAACGGATGGGAAAAACCGGGACAGGCCCTGCAGCTGGGAGACCAGCCGACGCCACCCCCGGCCAGCATGCGCCTGGCCCGGCCCGGGGCGCTTCCCGGACCCCGAGCGGCCTGGCGAGGCTGCGGGAGCTCTGGCGGGGGTTGGGGAGGGGGGTGGCTTGAGCGGGGTGGTCGTCTCGGTGCCCCCACACCCCCCGCCCCCCACCATCCCGTTCGCTGCTTAGGGTCACGTGGCTCCGGAGGAGCGGGGCGTCGGCCCCGGGCCGCGGTCCCCGGAGCCTCCTGCTGGCTTAGGAGCAGCCCAGCCGGGGCCCCAGGCGCCCATCCTGCCGGCTGTGCAAACCCCCTGGAGTGCCTCAGCCCCGCCCTGTCCCCAAACCGAGGCCCGCCCTGCCCCCACGCCACGGGCCCAGCACAGGACCTTCCTGAGAGAGCAGGCGAGCGACAGCCAGGCACACGGACAGGCACTCGCATGCAACCACGCCAGCTGAGACAGAGGCAGAATGAGACGAGGGTTCAGAGAGACACCGTAAGACAGCGTGTGGGCAGGGGGGGCCTCGGGGAGGATGCCGGGCAGCTGGTGAGACCACCCGGCCCTGAGCAGCAAACGCGATGGGGGTGGGGGGAGGCTGCCGAGCAGAGGCAGGGCTGGAGTGGTCCAGGTTGGGAGGGCACCTGAGATATCCGCGGTCCACGCTCCGCCCACCCCAACCCCCTGAACGCACGCGCTTCTCCGACAAAAGCTTCTCCGGAGTTTGATCACCTGAATTTCTATCCTTGTGCTCAACTGAGTGATGACAGTACATTGCACAGCTAGGTCATTTCCAAATAAATTAAGCTTAGTGTTTCACAGGACACCCGGACATGAATGCAGAGACCAGCACAGATGGATGGACACCAACCTTGGTAACTGGACAACCAATGGGAAATTATTGTCTGACTCAGGAGAGAGAAAGAAACCCGAACAGATGGAAAAAATGAACAGAAACACAAACTTTGCAACTCACACCCCAATTCAATTACCGAAAAAAACAACAGCACTATAACCATTTTAGAAAACAATAGACCTCTCCATGACCTTTGGTCCAGTGAGGAGTTCTTACACACAACAAAAAAAGCCACCTTTTCCAAATCGAGAATATGTTAGTTCACACATTGCCTTTTACATTGAAATGTGTAACAAATGAACTTAAAATCATTGACTCACTACATACGCATGGAAGTATTTTCAACATAAAATATGTTCTATAGTATTCAGGAAGCACTTGGCACATCTGTAAGTGTATCAGACCCCAAACTGGAACTTAATGGAAGAGTCAGGATAGTCTAAAAATGAATCCCTAACTAAAAGGAATACACAGGATTACGTAGATCAAAAAGGTTAAAGAAGAGAAACTAGAAATAAGTCAATAAATGTTTTAGGGGTTAGCCTAGAGTGACTAGCCTCTGCGTTACTTTTTAAATTTTTCATGTTTGCATCTTCCAAATTTTCCATGCTGAGAATAATACTTTCATATCAGTTTCCAGATCAGTCTCACACTAAAGACATTAAGAGTGGAATAAGAAAAAAGAAATGCTTGGGGGGGGGGGGAGAAATGCTTGAACTAAAGTTGGTACTGATGAAATTATTTGCAGGGCAGCCAAGGAGTCACAGATGTAGAGAACAGACTTATGGACACTGGCAGGTGTGAGGAAGAAGAGGGTGAGATGAATGCAGAGGAACATGGAAACATAGTACCATACGTTAAAAGAGATGCCAATGCAATTTGCTGTATGACTCAGGGGACTCAAACAGGGGCTCTGCAACAAGCTAGATGGGTGGAATGGAGAGGAGGAGATGGGAGAGAGGTTCAGGAGGGAGGAGACATATGTACACCTGTGGCTCATTCACGTTGATGTTTGGCAACAAAATTCTGTAAAGCAACTATCCTTCAATTGAAAGAAAAAGTCATGTTTGGACTTACCAAACAAGGTCTTGTGTACTTCTAGCATGGCCTTCTGTTTCGTGCTGCCATCCTTAATTCATTCTTCCATATCATTAAACAGACTAGTCAAGTTTTTGCCAAAAACATCTTGAGCTCCTGCATCATGCTGATCAACTGCCTTCTCTCGATCCAGTATAGAATGGAGACCAAAGAAACCTTTTGTCGTTTCTTCAAGTGATTGAAGCCACTCTATGTGATTTTAAAAAATAAATGTGGATAAGACGGATATGACCAAAGCAATCTAATGACAATATCTGTGCTTCATTAAAGATCTGCAGATAACTAGTAAATTTTTTGTATAGTATCAGAAGAATTTTTTAAATCCACACCAACATTTCTTTCGTGTCCGCTAGCCATCTAGACAAGGAAAACTGATTTTACCAATCAATGTCCCTAGTTCTGCCCCCTCACCGTTTTTTACCGAATATGTGTTACTCAGGCAGGAGACCCTGGTTCAATTCCTGGGTCAGGAAGATCTGCTGGAGAAGGGATAGGCTACCCACTCCAGTATTAGTGGGCTTCCCTTGTGGCTCAGTTGGTAAAGAATCATTCCTCTGTACCAAGAGTAGCTCAACTCCTCTCAAAGCAAATACAGGATGGTAGTAACTATGCAGAACAAAGCTGATTCTGTATATTTATAGTACTCACTCATAAGCTTGACAGAGGTCCTAGATCTGTTACCACATTTTTTTTAAGTGATATCTGCATGTGCAGGTGAAAGTGGCTCAGTTCGTGCCTGACTCTTTGCAGCTCGAAGGACTATACAGTCCATGGAATTCTCTAGGCCAGAATACTGGAGTTTGTAGCCTATCCTATCTCCAGCGGATCTTCCCGACCCAGGACTCAAAGCGGGGTCTCCTGCGTTGCAGGCAGATTCTTTAGCAACTGAGCTAGTAGGGCTTCACTGGTGGCTCAGTTGCTAAAGAATATCTGCATAATTTTCTATCGATTTGGAATTAGCAATCTGTCTGTGAGCAGGGCCGGTCATAAGCAGCTTCTGTGAGAAAACAGAAGCATGTCTTCCTGAGTTGCTTCTCTGGGGAGCTTGCACTGTTCTTGCGCTAGTGCACATGGCAAGTTTCTAAGTGAGAAAGTAATGGCTACTATCACAGCTGGCCACTGAGGTACTTAATGGCAGAGGCAATCCCAGCTCTGCCAAGCAGTAGACATCACGAAATCAGCTATTGTCATTGTAGCCAAGTTCCGTGAATTTGTGGTGTTATTTGCTATGTTCTTCAAGAAGATGCCTTCCACCTGCCAGTAAGACATATTTCCATAACACACAGCCATGCACTCAATCGATGTGCCTCCTCCAGTAAAGCCCAGCCACGATGTCTTAGAGGAGCCTCTCTGCCCATTGTCATAAGCCAGTCTAATTTTGTGTGAGACCGTGAAAACTCAGTGTCTTTATTATGCTTGTGCTTCTGACGGGAGGTCTGAGAAGGCACTTCTGAAGGTTTATTCCTACCAGTCGTTGTCATATTTATCGAGTCTTTATTTTATATTTTTTTCTTATTTTTTACTTCTACCAGTTTCTTGCTACCAGCCCGTCTCCCTCCACCCTTGTGCACACACGGTCAGTCATGGAATCCCGTGGACTTCAGCCCGCCAGACTCCTCTGCCCATGGAGTTTTCCAGGCAAGAATACTGGAGTGGGTTGCCATTTCCTTCTCCATGTATGGAGTCTTTAAAGATTCCATCACTGAGGTGTTGCTTCTCCACTTGTACATGCCCTTCCTCCCTAAGTGCAGTAGAAGTCATCCCCACTTCCCTACATGTCTGTCTTACGTCCTCTGGATTATGTATTGCTTGAGCTCACCACAGCGTCAGGATATTCTAGAAACCCTTCTGATTGCAGTCTCTTCGGGAGCTTACAAGTGCTTCAAACCTCAGAATTTTACAAAGCACTTTTTACGACCTCAGCTGAAAGGGAAGTCAACACTCAGTGACAGTCACAGGCTTCCATGGCCTGGACTTGATTATGGGCTGTGCTTTCATAATCATCGTGTTTCCGATACCAACTAAGATGTCACTGAGAAATTTTTTTTCTTTCTCATCATTGTATCTTTCATGTTTATTTAGATATATTATGGGTTTTCCTATATATCTTCCCTTAGGGATGAGGGTCTGAAGTCAGTAGAACTTACTACAACTGATTTCCAGTTAGCTGTGTTAGGACAGGAAAAAGAATGACCAGCTGCTGGATTCTTAAGATTATGTATGAAAATATGATTCGTTTTACTGTGTGAAGTCATCCGATTCTAACTTTCTGAAGTAGGCATTCAGCAAAATCAAAAAAAATCGCCTAACTACTAGGCGGTCTCCCATCCAAGTACTGACCAGGCCAGACCTGCTCAGTTTCCCAGATCAGAGGAGAGAGGGCACGTTCAGGGTTGTATGGCCTTAGACCGAGGCGGCTGCCAGGCGCTACAGGAGCCCCGCGTTGTGCCTCCCTTGCGGTCTGACCTGCCGGTCGGGCCTGGGGCTGCAGTTCTCGAGCGGGCTCGCGCTGCACTTGAGCCGCACGACCCGCGACTGGACTCCGGCCAGCCAGAGCCTGCAGCTCGGCGGCCAGCGGAAGGCGCCCCCGCTCCGCACAACGCGAGCCCAGGCCAGCACCAGTCTGGCCCGGCCGGCCGGGGCCTGGCGTGCCTGTGGAACCTGGGGTGGGTAGAGCAGCGAGGACATCTCGGTGCCCCCTCACCCCCTGTCACCCAACATCCCGTTCGCTGCTCATGGTCAGGTGGCTCCGGAAGATCGGGGCTTCTCTGGGGAGCTTTCACTGTTCTTGCGCTAGTGCACATGGCAAGTTTTTAAGTGAGAAAGTAATGGCTACTATCACAGCTGGCCACTGAGGTACTTAATGGCAGAGGCAATCCCAGCTCTGCCAAGCAGTAGACATCACGAAATCAGCTATTGTCATTGTAGCCAAGTTCCGTGAATTTGTGGTGTTATTTGCTGTGTTCTTCAAGAAGATGCCTTCGCCCTGCCAGTAAGACATATTTCCATAACACACAGCCATGCACTCAATCGATGTGCCTCCTCCAGTAAAGCCCAGCCCCGATGTCTTAGAGGAGCCTCTCTGCCCATTGTCATAAGCCAGTCTAATTTTGTGTGAGACCGTGAAAACTCAGTGTCTTTATTATGCTTGTGCTTCTGACGGGAGGTCTGAGAAGGCACTTCTGAAGGTTTATTCCTACCAGTCGTTGTCATATTTATCGAGTCTTTATTTTATATTTTTTTCTTATTTTTTACTTCTACCAGTTTCTTGCTACCAGCCCGTCTCCCTCCACCCTCGTGCACACACGGTCAGTCATGGAATCCCGTGGACTTCAGCCCGCCAGACTCCTCTGCCCATGGAGTTTTCCAGGCAAGAATACTGGAGTGGGTTGCCATTTCCTTCTCCATGTATGGAGTCTTTAAAGATTCCATCACTGAGGTGTTGCTTCTCCACTTGTACATGCCCTTCCTCCCTAAGTGCAGTAGAAGTCATCCCCACTTCCCAAAATGTCTGTCTTCTGTCCTCTGGATTATGTATTGCTTGAGCTCACCACAGCGTCAGGATATTCTAGAAACCCTTCTGATTGCAGTCTCTTCGGGAGGTTACAAGTGCTTCAAACCTCAGAATTTTACAAAGCACTTTTTACGACCTCAGCTGAAAGGGAAGTCAACACTCAGTGACAGTCACAGGCTTCCATGGCCTGGACTTGATTATGGGCTGTGCTTTCATAATCATCGTGTTTCCGATACCAACTAAGATGTCACTGAGAAATTTTTTTCTTTCTCATCATTGTATCTTTCATTTTTATTTAGATATATTATGGGTTTTCCTATATATCTTCCCTTAGGGATGAGGGTCTGAAGTCAGTAGAACTTACTACAACTGATTTCCAGTTAGCTGTGTTAGGACATGAAAAAGAATGACCAGCTGCTGGATTCTTAAGATTATGTATGAAAATATGATTCGTTTTACTGTGTAAGTCATCCGATTCTAACTTTCTGAAGTAGGCATTCAGAAAAATCAAAAAAAATCGCCTAACTACTAGGCGGTCCCCCATCCAAGTACTGACCAGGCCCGACCCTGCTCAGTTTCCCAGATCAGAGGAGAGAGGGCACGTTCAGGGTGGTATGGCCTTAGACCGAGGCGGCTGCCAGGCGCTGCAGGAGCCCCGCGTTGCGCCTCCCTTGCGGTCTGACCTGCCGGTCGGGCCTGGGGCTGCAGTTCTCCAGCGGGCTCGCGCTGCACTTGAGCCGCACGACCCGCGACTGGACTCCGGCCGGCCAGAGCCTGCAGCTCGGCGGCCAGCGGAGGGCGCCCCCGCTCCGCACACCGCGAGCCCAGGCCAGCACCAGTCTGGCCCGGCCGGCCGGGGCCTGGCGTGCCTGCGGAACCTGGGGTGGGGGGAGGGGGGGTGGGTAGAGCAGCGAGGACATCTCGGTGCCCCCTCACCCCCTGTCACCCACCATCCCGTTCGCTGCTCAGGGTCAGGTGTCTCCGGACGAGCGGGGCTTCGGCCCGGGTCTGCAGTCCCCAGAGCCTCCTGGAGCTTAGGGGCAGCACACCGGGGCCCCAGGTTCTGATCCTGTCGGCTGTGCAAACCCCCTGGAGTGACTCAGCCCCGCCCTGTCCCCAAACCGAGGCCCGCCCTGCCCCCACGCCACGGGCCCAGCACAGGACCTTCCTGAGAGAGCGGACGAGCGACAGCCAGGCACACGGACAGGCACTCGCTCGCACCCACGCCAGGTGAGACAGAGGCAGAAAGAGTCGAGGGTTCAGAGAGAGACTGGAAGACAGCGTGTGGGCAGTGGGGGCCTCGGGCAGGATGCCGGGAAGCTGCAGAGACCACCCGGCCCTGAGCAGCCAAAGCGATGGGGGCGGGGGGAGGCCACTCAGCAGCGGCGGGCCTGGAGAGGGCCAGGGTGGGAGGACACCTGAGATCTCCGCGCTCTGCGCCCTGCCCCCCTCCCCCCAACCCCCTGCAGGCATGCCACGCCGGGGCACTCTGACACTAGCTTCTCTGGAGTTTTGTCACTTGAATTTCTCTCCCTCTGCTCAACTGAGTGATGACAGTGTATTGAACAGCTAGGTCATTTCCAAATAAATTAAGCTTAGTGTTTCACAGGACACCCGGGCATATGGAGAGACCAGCATGGATGCATGGACACCAACCTTGGTAACTGGACAACCAATGGGAAATTTCTGTCTGACTCAGGAGAGAGAAAGAAACCCGAACAGATGGAATGAAATGAACAGAAACACAAGCTTTGCAACTCACACCCTAATTCAAATACCATAAAATAAACAACACTATAACCATTTTTGAAAAACAATAGACCTCTCTATGACCTTTGGTCGGGTGAGGAGTTCAAACACACACCAAAACCAAGCCAACCTTTCCAAGTCGTGAATATGTTAGTTCACACATTGACTTTTACATTGAAATGTGTAACAAATAAACTTAAAATCATTGACTCACTACATAAGCATGGAAGTATTTTAAACATAAAATATATTCTATAGTATTCAGGAAGCACTTGGCACATCTGTAAGTGTATCAGACCCAAAACTGCAACGTAGTGGAAGAGTCAGGATAGTCTAAAAATGAATCCCTAACTAAAAGGAACACACAGGATTACTGTAGATAAAAAAGTTTAAAGAAGAGAAGCTTGAAATCAGTCAAAAAATGCTATGGGGTTAGCTTAGAGTGACAAGCCTCTGCGTGACTCTTTAAATTTTTCATGTTTGCAGCTTCCAAATTTTCCATGGTGAGAATAAGACTTTCGCCTCCAAACCAGAGTGACTTGGGGACACAAAGGTAAAAGTCGATAATTTACTTTGCCTATGTCTGAATAGTTACAGTCAGAGGTATAAAAGGAGGAGTCTGTCCCTTGTCTAGATGAAGTCAATCCCCAGGTGTGGGATGTCTCCAGCCCTGGTTTAGCCATAAATGTTCCACCAGTAAAGATTTCTCTGAGACCAAATGCTCCCTAGCCCTGGAAAAGACAATATCCCTTAAAACCAGTAGCTCTTGAGGGTCTTAGACCATTAGTTAACAAATACCGAGATACTGGAACTCGAATCAGCTGTGAGTCCCCCTGCAACACCCCAATCTTGCCCGTTCAAAAACCAGATGGATCTTACCGATTCATCCAGCATTTAAGAGCTGTTAATGAAGCTGTGGTTCCCATCCACCCCATAGTCCCAAACCCATATACACTCCTATCCCAAGTCCCAGGAAATGCCAAGTACTTCTCAGTCTTGGACCTTCAAGGTGCTTTCTTTTGCATTCCTCTCCATCCTGAATCCCAAAACTCTTTGCTTTTGAGTGGCAGGACTTGGAAGCAAGAGAGACCATACAGCTCTCCACTGGACTCGACTACCCCAAGGGTTTAGGGACAGCCCTCATATCTTCGGGACTTCCTCGGGGAGAGAACTAAGGGAATTAACTTTAACAAACAGTAGTCTAATACAGTATGTGGATGACTTGCTCATAGCTAGGCCAGATTTTACCAGCTCTCAAATGGACACTATTTAAAACGCTAACTTTCCTGTATGAAAAGGGTTATCGAGTATCCCCCAAGTAGACTCAGATTAGCTTAACCCAAGTAAAATACCTTGGATTTATAATTACGGAGAGAAAAAGAATGCCTGACCCCGAGGGGAGATCCCTCATCTTAAATACCCCGTACCCCAAACAAAACAACAGCTTAGGGGATTTTTAGGAAGGACCGGGTTTTGCAGGATCTGGATTCCTAATTATGGCAATCTGGCCAGACCCCTATATGAAAATTTAAGGGGGAAAGAGGAAGAGCCACTCGACTGGCATGAGACCTGCAAGGTGGCCTTTAATGCCCTAAAAGAGTCCATCACTACAGCCCCAGCTTTAGGCCTCCCCAACCTGGAGAAGCCTTTTAGACTCTATGTTTCTGGAAGGACAGGAACTGCTCTGCGGCTGTTAGAGCAGATGATGGGGCCCGTATAACAACCTGTGGCTTATCTCTCAAAATAACTAGATGAGGTGGCCAGAGGGTGGCCCACTTGCCTCCGGGCAGTAGCAGCCACTGCTCTTATGGTTAAGGAGGCATCTCGGCTCACCCTGGGTCAGCCCACCACAGTGTATACGCCTCACCGGGTGCAAGCAGTCTTGGAAACGAAAGGGGACAGGTGGATGACAGGGGGAAGGATCACCCAATACCAAGCCCTCCTCCTTGACACTCCAGAAATAAAGTTGAGGGTCTGCCAGACTTTAAATCCACCAACCTTACTGCCAGATCCCCCTACCTCCCCTCTGGATCACCAATGCATAAAAATCACAGACGAGTTATACTCTTCTCGCCGGGACCTATCAGAGACACCTTTATCTGACCCAGAGGAAAACTGGCACACAGATGGCAGCAGTTTTGAAGAAAAGGGAGAGAGGAAAGCAGGATATGCTGTAGCGAGCCTGGAAGAATCTAAGGAAAGTGGGTCTCTTCCCCCAGACACCTCAGCCCAGAAAGCTGAACTTTTTGCCCTGACAAGAGCTTTGGAGTTAGGAGAAGGAAAGAGGATTAATGTGTGTATGGACTCTAAGTATGCTTTCCTCATTCTGCATGCCCGTGCAGCAATTTGGAAAGAAAGAGGGATGCTCAGTGCCCGAAGCTCTGCTATTAAACACAAAGAGCTCATTCTCAGGCTCCTGGAGGAAGTCAAACTTCCCGCAAAATTAGCTGTCATCCACTGCAAGAGTCACCAAAAGGGGCAAGAAAAAGAGGCTCAGGGAAATAGAAAAGCTGATCAAGAGGCAGGACGAGCTGCCGGGGAAGCTACCTCTGCCACTGCTATCTGCCCCCTTTTCCCCAAGGAAACCCTGACTCCAGATTTTACCACAGGGGGACATTCCCGATATGCTGAGCGGGGCTGGGAGATTGGGTCACATGGGTGGTTTCAGCCTGATTAGGCCCAAATAATACTCCCTGATTCTCAGGTTTAAAACATTACTAACTCCTTACATAAGAGCGCCCATTTTGGAAAAGATAATCTAGAAATCTTGCTTAAGCCTATTCTCTCCCATTCTCAGTTAGCTAAGGTTGTTAAACAGGTCACACAAAATTGTGACACCTGTCTAAAAAATAACCCAAAAACCAGACCTCCTCTAATTACACATGTCCAACATCGGGGATCATACCCAGGAGCGGACTGGCAAGTGAATTTACAGCCATGCCCAAGACCCAAGGGTTTTCTTACTTGCTAGTCTTTATTGACACATTCACAGGATGGATCGAAGCGTTCCCTACTGAGACAGAGAGATCTACAGAAGTCTGTAAAGCTCTGCTGAAGGAGATAGTGCCTAGGTTTGGGCTGCCTCGGTCACTTCAGAGTGACAACAGGCCCTCACTTACAGCCACTATACCCCAGAACCTAGCCGCATGCTTAGGCATAAAATACCGGCTCCGCTCATCCTGGAGGCCTCAAGCTTCAGGAAAGGTACAGAGAGCCAACCCGACTCTTAAAAGGGCTCTGGCTAAGCTATGTCAGAAACACATAATAAGTGGACACATATACTGCCCATAGCCCTCATGAGGATACGGACATCCCCCAAACGGCCACTATTGTTAAGTCCTTATGAAATGATGTATGGACGGCCATTCTTAACTTCTGATTTGTTTCTTGACGAGGATGCCAATACACTCTTAAAACATATAATTGACCTGGGAAGGTTTCCGCAAGAACTCCAACGGTATGGAGAACAAACCACAGGAAGACTTGAAAAATCCCCAGGTAAAGCCAGGGGATCAAGTATCAGTAAAGACCTGGCAAGAAAAAGGGAGTCCAAACAAGCTGTCCGAGAAATGGACAGGGCCATATCAGGTTGTTCTAGTGACTTCAACTGCTGTAAAAGTGAAGGGTCTCCCTGCCTGGGTCCACAATTCTAGAATAAAACCCTATGGCCTACAGGAGGGGGAGACAGAAACTGAGACCCCAAAGCCAGAGGACAGCTATTCCTGTGAACCTCTTGAAGATCTCAGGCTCTTGTTCAAGCAGAACCCCATCAATCCTGCCTCAGATAAGTAAAATGCATCATATGATGTTCTTCCTCTTTCTAATCATATCTCCCTGTATGGCTATTGATCTCTCCCTAAACGAGGCATGTTCACTTGCAAACCACACTGCTTCTCAACTCAACCTAAGCAGCCCGGGCTGCATCTGCATTAATGACAAAGGTTGGGGGTATGTCCAACCCATCCCAGGGTATCAATATCAAAGGCCCACCCTTCCAGCCAAGCTATGGGCTGTTACTCAGCGCCCCCATGTGGTCGTAATATGGCCTTGTGGGAAAAGGGGGAAAAAAAACTTCATGTCTTGGTACCAGCAACAACTCTCTCTATTTACCCCCTGGATGACATCTGCAATCCCACCTGAGCCCTTATTTTCTCTCATGACTAACATCCCCCAAGTGACCTTCCCTATCTCTCTAAAAAGCCACTCCCTAACAGGGGTGTCAGTGAGAAATCTAGACGACTCACAATGTGGGGTGACCGTCACTGTTGAAACGGATGGGAAAAACCGGGACAGGCCCTGCAGCTGGGAGACCAGCCGACGCCACCCCTGGCCAGCACGCGCCTGGCCCGGACCGGGGCGCTTCCCGGACCCCGAGCGGCCTGGCGAGGCTGCGGGAGCTCTGGCGGGGGTTAGGGAGGGGGGTGGCTTGAGCGGGGAGGACGTCTCGGTGCCCCCGCACCCCCCGCCCCCCACCATCCCGTTCGCTGCTCAGGGTCACGTGGCTCCGGACGAGCGGGGCGTCGGCCCGGGGCTGCGGTCCCCGGAGCCTCCTGCGGGCTTAGGGGCAGCCCAGCCGGGGCCCCAGGCGCCCATCCTGCCGGCTGTGCAAACCCCCTGGAACGCCTCAGCCCCGCCCTGTCCCCAAACCAAGGCCCGCCCTGCCCCCACGCCACGGGCCCAGCACAGGTCCTTCCTGAGAGAGCGGACGAGCGACAGCCAGGCACACGGACAGGCACTCACACGCACCCACGTCAGGTGAGACAGAGACAGAAAGAGATGAGGGTTCAGAGAGACACCGGAAGACAGCGTGTGGGCAGGGGGCGCTTCGGGCAGGATGCCGGGCAGCTGCAGAGACCACCCGGCCCTGAGCAGCAAACGCGATGGGGGCGGGGGGAGGCTGCCGAGCAGAGGCAGGCCTGCAGAGGCCCAGGTTGGGAGGGCACCTGAGATATCCGCGGTCCGCGCCCCTCCGACCTTAACCACCTGAACGCACGCCCCTCTCCAACGAAAGCTTCTCCGGAGTTTGATCACCTGAATTTCTATCCTTGTGCTCAACTGAGTGATGACAGTATATTGATCAGCTAGGTCATTTCCAAATAAATTAAGTTTAGTGTTTCACAGGACACCCGGACATGAATGCAGAGACCAGCACGGATGCATGGACACCAACCTTGGTAACTGGACAACCAATGGGAAATTACTGTCTGACTCAGGAGAGAGAAAGAAACCCGAACAGATGGAATGAAATGAACAGAAACACAGGCTTTGCAACTCACACCCTAATTCAATTACCAGAAAATAAACAACACTATAACCATTTTAGAAAAACAATAGACCTCTCCATGACCTTTGGTCCGGTGAGGAATTCTTACACACAACAAAAAAAGCCACCTTTTCCAAATCGAGAATATGTTAGTTCACGCATTGATTTTACATTGAAATGTGTAACAAATAAACTTAAAATCATTGACTCACTACATACTCATGAAGGATTTAAAACATAAAATATGTTCTATAGTATTCAGGAAGCACTTGGCACATCTGTAAGTGTATCAGACCCCAAACTGGAACTTAATGGAAGAGTCAGGATAATCTAAAAATGAATCCCTAACTAAAAGGAATACACAGGATTACGTAGATCAAAAAGGTTATAGAAGAGAAACTAGAAATCAGTCAATAAATGTTTTAGGGGTTAGCCTAGAGTGACTAGCCTCTGCGTTACTTTTAAATTTTTCTTGTTGGCATCTTCCGAATTTTCCATGCTGAGAATAATACTTTCATATCAGTTTAGAGATTAGTCTCACACTAAAGACAGTAAGAGTGCAATAAGAAATAAGAAATGCTTGGGGGGGGGGGAAGAAATGCTTGAACTAAAGGTGGTACTGATGAAATTATTTGCAGGGCAGCCAAGGAGTCACAGATGTAGAGAACAGACTTATGGACACGGGCAGGGGGGAGGAAGGAGAGGGTGAGATGAATGCAGAGGAACATGGAAACATAGTACCATACGTTAAAAGAGATGCCAATGCAATTTGCTGTATGACTCAGGGGACTCAAACAGGGGCTCTGCAACAAGCTAGAGGGGTGGAATGAGGAGGAGGAGACCGGAGAGAGGTTCAGGAGGGAGGAGACATATGTACACCTGTGGCTCATTCACGTTGATGTTCGGCAACAAAATTCTGTAAAGCAACTATCCTTCAATTGAAAGAAAAAGTCATGTTTGGACTTACCAAACAAGGTCTTGTGTACTTATAGCATGGCCTTCTGTTTCGTGCTGCCATCCTTAATTCATTCTTCCATATCATTAAACAGACTAGTCAAGTTTTTGCCAAAAACATCTTGAGCTCCTGCATCATGCCGATCAACTGCCTTCTCTCGATCCAGTATAGAATGGAGATCAAAGAAACCTTTTGTCGTTTCTTCAAGTGATTGAAGCCACTCTATGTGATTTTAAAAAATAAATGTGGATAAGACGGATATGACCAAAGCAATCTAATGAGAATATCTGTGCTTCATTAAAGACTTCTGCATAGAACTAGTAAATTTTTTGTATAGTATCAGAAGAATTTTTTAAATCCACACCAACATTTCTTTCGCCTCCGCTAGCCATCTAGACAAGGAAAACTGATTTTACCAATCAATGTCCCTAGTTCTGCCCACTCACCGATTTTTACCCAATATGTGTTAATCAGGCAGGAGACCCTGGTTCAGTTCCTGGGTCAGGAAGATCTGCTGGAGAAGGGATAGGCTACCCACTCCAGTATTAGTGGGTTTCCCTTGTGGCTCAGTTGGTAAAGAATCATTCCTCTGTACCAAGAGTAGCTCAACTCCTCTCAAAGCAAATACAGGATGGTAGTAACTATGCAGGACAAAGCTGATTCTGTATATTTATAGTACTCACTCATGAGCTTGACAGAGGTCCTTGATCTGTTACCACATTTTTTTTTTAAGTGATATCTGCATGTGCAGGTGAAAGTGGCTCAGTTCGTGCCTGACTCTTTGCGGCCCTAAGGACTATACAGTCCATGAAATTCTCTAGGCCAGAATACTGGTGTTGGTAGCCTATCTCTTCTCCAGGGGATCTTCCCGACCCAGGACTCAAAGCAGGGTCTCCTGCGTTGCAGGCAGATTCTTTAGCAACTGAGCTAGTAGGGCTTCCCTGGTGGCTCAGTAGCTAAAGAATATCTGCATATCTTTCTATCGATTTGGAATTAGCAATCTGTCTGTGAGCAGGGCCGGTCATAAGCAGCTTCTGTGAGAAAACGGAAGCATGTCTGCCTGACTTGCTTCTCTGGGGAGCTTTCACTGTTCTTGTGCTAGTGCACATGGCAAGTTTCTAAGTGAGAAAGTAATGGCTACTATCACAGCTGGCCACTGAGGTACTTAATGGCAGAGGCAATCCCAGCTCTGCCAAGCAGTAGCCATCACGAAATCAGCTATTGTCATTGTAGCCAAGTTCTGTGAATTTGTGGTGTTATTTGCTGTGTTCTTCAAGAAGATGCCTTCGCTCTGCCAGTAAGACATATTTCCATAACACACAGCCATGCACTCAATCGATGTGCATCCTCCAGTAAAGCCCAGCCCCGATGTCTTAGAGGAGCCTCTCTGCCCATTGTCATAAGCCAGTCTAATTTTGTGTGAGACCGTGAAAACTCAGTGTCTTTTTTACGCTTGTGCTTCTGACGGGAGGTCTGAGAAGGCACTTCTGAAGGTTTACTCCTACAAGTCGTTGTCATATTTATCGAGTCTTTATTTTTTATTTTTTCTTATTTTTTACTTCTACCAGTTTCTTGCTACCAACCCGTCTCCCTCCACCCTCGTGCACACACGGTCAGTCATGGAATCCCGTGGACTTCAGCCCGGCAGACTCCTCTACCCATGGATTTTTCCAGGCAAGAATACTGGAGTGGGTTGCCATTTCCTTCTCCATGTGTGGAGTCTTTAAAGATTCCATCACTGAGGTGTTGCTTCTCCACTTGTACATGCCCTTCCTCCCTAAGTGCAGTAGAAGTCATCCCCACTTCCCAACATGTCTGTCTTCCGTCCTCTGGAGTATGTATTGCTTGAGCTCTCCACACCATCAGGATATTCTAGAAAATCTTCTGATTGCAGTCTCTTCGAGAGGTTACAATTGCGTCAAACCTCAGAATTTTACAAAGCACTTTTTACGACCTCAGCTGAAAGGAAAGTCAACACTCAGTGACAGTCACAGGTTTCCATGTCCTGGTGTTGATTATGGGCTGTGCTTTCATAATCATCTTGTTTCCGATACCAACTAAGATGTCACTGAGAAATTTTTTTCTTTCTCATCATTGTATCTTTCATGTTTATTTAGATATATTATGGGTTTTCCTATATATCTTCCCTTCGGGATGAGGGTCTTAAGTCAGTAGAACTTACTACAACTGATTTCAAGTTAGCTGTGTTAGGACAGGAAAAAGAATGACCAGCTGCTGGATTCTTAATATTATGTATGAAAATATGATTTGTTATACTGTGTGAAGTCATCCGATTCTAACTTTCTGAAGTAGGCATTCAGAAAAATCAAAAAAAATCGCCTAACTACTAGGCGGTCTCCCATCCAAGTACTGACCAGGCCCGACCCTGCTCAGTTTCCCAGATCAGAGGAGAGAGGGCACGTTCAGGGTGGTATGGCCTTAGAACGAGGCGGCTGCCAGGCGCCGCAGGAGCCCCGCGTTGCGCCTCCCTTGCGGTCTGACCTGCCGGTCGGGCATGGGGCTGCAGTTCTCAAGCGGTCACGCTGCACTTGAGCCGCACGACCCGCGACTGGACTCCAGCCAGCCAGAGCCTGCAGCTCGGCGGCCAGCGGAGTGCGCCCCCGCTCCGAACATCGCGAGCCCAGGCCAGCACCAGTTTGGCCCGGCCGGCCGGGGCCTGGCGTGCCTGCGGAACTTGGGGTGGGGGGAGGGGGGGTGGGCAGAGCAGCGAGGACATCTCAGTGCCCCCTCACCCCCTGTCACCCACCATCCCGTTCGCTGCTCAGAGTCAGGTGGCTCCGGAAGAGCGGGGCTTCGGCCTGGTCTGCAGTCCCCGGAGCCTCCTAGGGCTTAGGGGCAGCCCAGCCAGGGCCCCAGGCGCCCATCCTGCCAGCTGCGCAAACCCCCTGGAGCGCCTCAGCCCCGACTTTTCGCCCTACCGAGGCCCGCCCTGCCCCCACGCCGCGGGCCCAGCACAGGACCTTCCTGGGAGAGCAGACGAGCGACAGCCAGGGACACGGACAGGCCCTCGCACGCACCCACGCCAGGTGAGACAGAGGCAGAAAGAGTCGAGGGTTCAGAGAGAGACTGGAAGACAGCGTGTGGGCAGGGGGGGCCTCGGGAAGGATGCCGGGCAGCTGCAGAGACCACCCGGCCCTGAGCAGCCAAAGCGATGGGGGCGGGGGGAGGCCACTGAGCAGCGGCGGACCTGGAGAGGCCCAGGGTGGGAGGACACCTGAGATTCCGCGCTCCACGCACCGCCCCCTCCCAACCCCCTGCACGCATGCAACGCCGGGGCGCTCTGACACTAGCTTCTCTGGAGTTTTGTCACTTGAATTTCTCTCCCTCTGCTCAACTGAGTGATGACAGTGTATTGAACAGCTAGGACATTTCCAAATAAATTAAGCTTAGTGTTTCACAGGACACCCGGACATGAATGCAGAGACCAGCACGGATGCATGGACACCAACCTTGGTAACTGGACAACCAATGGGAAATTACTGACTCAGGAGAGAGAAAGAAACCCAAACAGATGGAATGAAGTGAACCGAAACACAAACTTTGCAACTCACACCCTAATTCAATTACAAACAAAAAAAAAGAAAGAAAACAACACTATAACCATTTTAGAAAAACAATAGACTTCTCCATAACCTTTGGTCGGGTGAGGAGTTCTAGCACACGACAAAATAAGCCACCTTTTCAAAATCGTGAATATGTTAGTTCACACATTGACTTTTACATTGAAATGTGTAACAAATAAACTTAAAATCATTGACTCACTACATAAGCATGGAAGTATTTTAAACATAAAATATGTTCTATAGTATTCAGGAAGCATTTGTCACATGTCTCACTGTATGAGACCCAAAACTGGAACTTAGTTGAAGAGTCAGGATAGTCTAAAAATGAATCCCTAACTAAAAGGAATACACAGGATTATTGTAGATAAAATAGGTTAAAGAAGAGAAGCTAGAAATCAGTCAATAAATGTTTTAGGGGTTAGGTTAGAGTGACTAGCCTCTGTGTGACTTTTTAAATTTTTCATGTTTGCATCTTCCAAATTTTCCACGCTGAGAATAATACTTTCATATCCGTTTCAAAATCAGTCTCACACTAAAGACAGTAAGCCTGGAATAAGAAATAAGAAATGCTTGGGGGGTAAAAAAAATGCTTGAACTAAAGGTGGTACTGATGAAATTTTTTGCAGGGCAGCCAAGGAGACACAGATGTAGAGAACAGACTTATGGACATGGGCAGGGGGGAGGAAGGAGAGGGTCAGATGAATGCAGAGTAACATGAAAATATATTACCATACGTAAAAACAGATGCCAAAGAAATTTGCTGTATGACTCAGGGGACTGAAACAGGGGCTCTGCAACAAGCTAGGGGTGGAATGGGGAGGGAAATGGGAGAGAGGTTCAGGAGGGAGGAGACATATATATACCTGTGGCTCATTCATGCTGATGTTTGGCAACAAAATTCTGTAAAGCAACTATCCTTCAATTGAAAGAAAAAGTCATGTTTGGACTTATCAAACAAGGTCTTGAGTACTTCTAGCATGGCCTTCTGTTTCGTGCTGCCCCCCTTAACTCATTCTTCCATATCATTAAACAGACTAGTCAAGTTTTTGCCAAAAATATCTTGAGTTCCTGCATTATGCTGATCCACTGCCTTCTCACGATCCAGTTTAGAATGGAGACCAAAGAAACCTTTTGTCGTGTCTTCAAGTATTTGAGGCCACACTATGTGACTTTTAAAAATAAATATGGATAAGACGGATATGACTAAAGCAATCTAATGACAATATCTGTGCTTCAGGAAAGACTTCTCCAGAGAACTAGTAAATTTTATATATAGTATGAGAAGAATTTTTTAAATGCATGCCAACGTTTATTTCTCCTCCGCTAGCCATCTGGACAAGGAAAACTGAGTTTACCAATCAATGTCCATAGTTATGCTCCCTCACCGATTTTTACCCAATATGTGTTACTCAGGCAGGAGACCCTGGTTCAGTTCCTGGGTCAGGAAGATCCGCTGGAGAAGGGATAAGCTACCCACTCCAGTAGTAGTGGGCTTTCCTTGTGGCTCAGTTGGTAAAGAATCATTCCTGTTTCACAAGACTAGCTCAACTCCTCTCAAAGCAAATACAGGATGGTAATAAATATGCAGGACAAAGCTGATTCTGTATATTTATAGTACTCACTCATGAGCTTGACAGAGGTACTAGATCTGTTACCACATTTCTTGTTCTAAGTAATATCCGCATGTACAGGTGAAAGTGGCTCTGATCGTGCCTGACTCTTTGCGGCCCCATGGACTATAGAGTCCGTGAATTCTCTAGGCCAGAATACTGGAGTGGGTAGCCTATCCCTTCTCCAGGGGATCTTCCCGACCCAGGACTGAAAGCGGGGTCTCCTGTGTTGCAGGCAGATTCTTTAGCAACTGAGCTAGTAGGGCTTCCCTGGTGGCTCAGTTGCTAAAGAATATCTGCATAACTGTCTATCGATTTGGCATTAGCAATCTGTCTGTGAGCAGGGCCGGTCATAAGCAGCTTCTGTGAGAAAACAGAAGCATGTCTGTCTGACTTGCTTCTCCGCGGAGCTTTCACTGTTCTTGCGCTAGTGCACATGGCAAGTATTAGGTTCGTTTTCTAAGTGAGAAAGTAATGGCTACTATCACAGCTGGCCACTGAGGTACTTAATGGGAGAGGCGAACCCAGCTCTGCCAAGCAGTAGCCAACAAGAAATCAGCTATTGTCATTGTAGCCAAGTTCCTTGAATTTGTAGTGTTATTTGCTGTGTTCTTCAAGAAGATGCATTCACCCTGCCAGTAAGACATATTTCCATAACACATAGCCATGCACTCAATTGATGTGCATCCTCCAGTAATGCCCAGCCCCGATGTCTTAGAGGAGCCTCTCTGCCCATTGTCATAAGCCAGTCTAATTTTGTGTGAGACCGTGAAAACTCAGTGTCTTTTTTACGCTTGTGCTTCTGACGGGAGGTCTGAGTAGGCACTTCTGAAGGTTTATTCCTGCCAGTCGTTGTCATATTTATCGAGTCTTTATTTTATATTTTTTCTTATTTTTTACTTCTACCAGTTTCTTGCTACCAACCCGTCTCCCTCCACCCTCGTGCACACACGATCAGTCATGGTATCCCGTGGACTTCAGCCCGCCAGACTCCTCTGTCCATGGATTTTTCCAGGCAAGAATACTGGAGTGGGTTGCCATTTCCTTCTCCATGTATGGAGTCTTTAAAGATTCCGTCACTGAGGTGTTGCTTCTCAACTTGTATATGCCCTTTCTCCCTAAGTGCAGTAGAAGTCATCCCCACTTCCCAACATGTCTGTCTTCCGACCTCTGCAGAATGTATTGCTTGAGTTCACCACAGCATCAGGATATTCTAGAAAGCCTTCTGATTGCAGTCTCTTCAGGAGGTTACAAGTGTTAAACCTCAGGATTTTACAAAGCACCTTTACAACCTCAGCTGAAAGGGACGTCAACATTCAGTGAAAGTCACAGGCTTCCATGGCCTGGACTTGATTATGGGCTGTGCTTTCATAATCATCATGTTTCCGATACCAACTAAGATGTCACTGAGAAATTTTTTTCTTTCTCATCATTGTATCTTTCATGTTTATTTAGATATATTATGGGTTTTCCTATATATCTTCCCTTAGGGATGAGGGTCTGAAGTCAGTAGAACTTACTACAACTGATTTCCAGGTAGCTGTGTTAGGACAGGAAAAAGAATGACCAGCTGCTGGATTCTTAAGATTATGTATGAAAATATGATTCGTTTTACTGTGTAAAGTCATCCGATTCTAACTTTCTGAAGTAGGAATTCAGAAAAATCAAAAAAAATCGCCTAACTACTAGGCGGTCTCCCATCCAAGTACTGACCAGGCCCGACCCTGCTCAGTTTCCCAGATCACAGGAGAGAGGGCACGTTCAGGGTGGTATGGCCTTAGACCGAGGCGTCTGCCAGGCGCCCCAGGAGCCCCGCGTTGCTCCTCCCTTGCGGTCTGACCTGCCGGTCGGGCCTGGGGCTGCAGTTCTCCAGGGGCGCGCGCTGCACTTGAGCCGCACGACCCGCGACTGGACTCTGGCCGGCCAGAGCCTACACCTCGGCGGCCAGCGGAGGGCGCCCCCGCTCCGCACACCGCGAGCCCAGGCCAGCACCCCTCTGGCACGGCCGGCCGGGGACTGGCGTGCCTGCGGAACCTGGGGTGGGAGGAGGGGGGTTGGGCAGAGCAGCGAGGACATCTCGGTGCCCCCTCACACCCTGTCACCCACCATCCCGTTCGCTGCTCAGGGTCAGGTGGCTCCGGACGAGCAGGGCTTCGGCCCGGGTCCGCGGACCCCGGAGCCTCCTGGGGCTTAGGGGCAGCCCAGCCGGGGCCCCAGGCGCCCGTTCTGCCGGCTGCGCAAACCCCATGGAGGGCCTCAGCCCCGTCTTTTCGCCCTACCGAGGCCCGCCCTGCCCCCATGCCGCGGGCCCAGCACAGGACCTTCCTGGGAGAGCAGACGAGCGACAGCCAGGGACACGGACAGGCACTCGCACGCACCCACGCCAGGTGAGACAGAGGCAGAAAGAGTCGAGGGTTCAGAGAGAGACTGGAAGACAGCGTGTGGGCAGGGGGGCCTCGGGCAGGATGCCGGGCAGCTGCAGAGACCACCCGGCCCTGAGCAGCCAAAGCGATGGGGGCGAGGGGAGGCCACTGAGCAGCGGTGGACCTGGAGAGGCCCATGGTGGGAGGACACCTGAGACCTCCGCGCTCTGCGCACTGCCCCCTCCCCCCAACCCCCTGCACGCATGCCACGCCGGGGCGCTCTGACACTAGCTTCTCTGGAGTTTTGTCACTTGAATTTCTCTCCCTCTGCTCAACTGAGTGATAACAGTGTATTGAACAGCTAGGTCATTTCCAAATAAATTAAGCTTAGTGTTTCACAGTACACCCGGACATGTATGGAGAGAACAGCACAGATGCATGGACACCAACCTTGGTAACTGGACAACCAATGGGAAATTACTGTCTGACTCAGGAGAGAGAAAGAAACCCGAACAGATGGAATGAAATGAACAGAAAAACAAGCTTTTCAACTCACACCCTAATTCAATTACCAGAAAATAAACAACACTATAACCATTTTAGAAAAACTATAGACCTCTCCATGACCTTTGGTCGGGTGAGGAGTTCAAACACAGCAAAAAAAAGCCAACTTTTCCAAGTCGTGAATATGTTAGTTCACACATTGACTTTTACATTGAAATGTGTAACAAATAAACTTAAAATCATTGACTCACTACATAAGCATGGAAGTATTTTAAACATAAAATATATTCTATAGTATTCAGGAAGCAACTTGCACATCTGTAAGTGTATCAGACCCAAAACTGTAACGTAGTGGAAGAGTCAGGATAGTCTAAAAATGAATCCCTAACTAAAAGGAACACACAGGATTACTGTAGATAAAAAAGGTTAAAGAAGAGAAGCTAGAAATCAGTCAATAAATGTCTTAGGTGTTAGCTTAGAGTGACTAGCCTCTGCGTGACTCTTTAAATTTTTCATGTTTGCAGCTTCCAAATTTTCCATGGTGAGAATAATACTTTCGCCTCCAAACCAGAGTGACTTGGGGACACAAAGGTAGAAGTCAATAATTTTCTTTGCCTATGTCTGAATATTTACAGTCAGAGGTAGAAAAGGAGGAGTCTGTCCCTTGTCTAGATGAGGTCAATCCCCAGGTGTGGGATGTCTCCAGCCCTGGTTTAGCCATAAATGTTCCACCAGTAAAGATTTCTCTGAGACCAAATGCTCCTTAGCCCTGGAAAAGACAATATCCCTTAAAACCAGAAGCTCTTGAGGGTCTTAGAACATTAGTTAACAAATACCGAGATACTGGAACTCGAATCAGCTGTGAGTCCCCCTGCAACACCCCAATCTTGCCCGTTCAAAAACCATATGGATCTTACCGATTCGTCCAGGATCTAAGAGCTGTTAATGAAGCTGTGGTTCCCATCCACCCCATAGTCCCAAACCCATATACCCTCCTATCCCAAGTCCCAGGAAATGCCAAGTAATTCTCAGTCTTGGACCTTCAAAGTGCTTTCTTTTGCATTTCTCTCCATCCTGAATCCCAAAAACTCTTTACTTTTGAGTGGCAGGACTTGGAATCAAGAGAGACCATACAACTCTCGACTGGACTCGACTACCCCAAGGGTTTAGGGACAGCCCTCATATCTTCGGGACTTCCTCGGGGAGAGAACTAAGGGAATTAACTTTAACAAACAGTAGTCTAATACAGTATGTGGATGACTTGCTCATAGCTAGGCCAGATTTTACCAGCTCTCAAATGGACACTATTTAAAACGCTAACTTTCCTGTATGAAAAGGGTTATCGAGTATCCCCCAAGTAGACTCAGATTAGCTTAACCCAAGGAAAATACCTTGGATTTATAATTACGGAGAGAAAAAGAATGCCTGACCCCGAGGGGAGATCCCTCATCTTAAATACCCCGTACCCCCAAACAAAACAACAGCTTAGGGGATTTTTAGGAAGGACCGGGTTTTGCAGGATCTGGATTCCTAATTATGGCAATCTGGCCAGACCCCTATATGAAAATTTAAGGGGGAAAGAGGAAGAGCCACTCGACTGGCATGAGACCTGCAAGGTGGCCTTTAATGCCCTAAAAGAGTCCATCACTACAGCCCCAGCTTTAGGCCTCCCCAACCTGAAGAAACCTTTTAGACTCTATGTTTCTGGAAGGACAGGAACTGCTCTTGGGGTGTTAGAGCAGATGATGGGGCCCGTATTACAACCTGTGGCTTATCTCTCAAAATAACTAGATGAGGTGGCCAGAGGGTGGCCCACTTGCCTCCGGGCAGTAGCAGCCACCGCTCTTATGTTTAAGGAGGCATCTCAGCTGACCCTGGGTCAGCCCACCACAGTGTATACGCCACACCGGGTGGAAGCAGTCTTGGAAACGAAAGGGGACAGGTGGATGACAGGGGTAAGGATCACCCAATACCAAGCCCTCCTCCTTGACACTCCAGAAATAAAGTTGAGGGTCTGCCAGACTTTAAATCCAGCAACCTTACTGCCAGATCCCCCTACCTCCCCTCTGGATCACCAATGCATACAAATCACAGACGAGTTGTACTCATCTCGCCGGGACCTATCAGAGACACATTTATCTGACCCAGAGGAAAACTGGCACACAGATGGCAGCAGTTTTGTAGAAAAGGGAGAGAGGAAAGCAGGATATGCTGTAGCGAGCCTGGAAGAAACTAAGGAAAGTGGGTCTCTTCCCCCAGACACCTCAGCCCAGAAAGCTGAACTTTTTGCCCTGACAAGAGCTTTGGAGTTAGGAGAAGGAAAGGGGATTAATATGTGTATGGACTCTAAGTATGCTTTCCTCATTCTGCATGCCCGTGCAGCAATTTGGAAAGAAAGAGGGATGCTCAGTGCCCGAAGCTCTGCTATTAAACACAAAGAGCTCATTCTCAGGTTCCTGGAGGCAGTCAAACTTCCTGCAAAATTAGCTCTCATCCACTGCAAGAGTCACCAAAAGGGGCAAGAAAAAGAGGCTCAGGGAAATAGGAAAGCTGATCAAGAGGCAGGACGAGCTGCCGGGGAAGCTACCTCTGCCACTGCTATCTGCCCCCTTTTCCCCAAGGAAACCCTGACTCCAGATTTTAGCCCAGGGGGACATTCCCGATATGCTGAGTGGGGCTGGGAGATTGGGTCACATGGGTGGTTTCAGCCTGATCAGGCCCAAAAAATACTCCCTGATTCTCAGGTTTAAAACATTACTAACTCCTTACATAAGATCGCCCATTTTGGAAAAGATAATCTAGAAATCTTGCTTAAGCCTATTCTCTCCCATCCGCAGATAGCTAAGGTTTTTAAACAGGTCACACAAAATTGTGACACCTGTCTAAAAAATAACCCAAAAACCAGACCTCCTCTAATTACACCTGTCCAACATCGGGGATCATACCCAGGAGCGGACTGGCAATGCCGCTCCGCATTTAGAATTTACAGCCATGCCCAAAACCCAAGGGTTTTCTTACTTGCTAGTCTTTATTGACACATTCACAGGATGGATCGAAGCGTTCCCTACTGAGACTGAGAGAGCTACAGATGTCTGTAAAGCTCTGCTGAAGGAGATGGTGCCTAGATTTGGGCTGCCTCGGTCACTTCAGAGTGACAACGGGCCCTCACTTACAGCCACGATACCCCAGAACCTAGCCGCAGGCTTAGGATTAAAATACCGGCTCCGCTCATCCTGGAGGCCTCAAGCTTCAGGAAAGGTGGAGAGAGCCAACCAGACTCTTAAAAGGGCACTGGCTAAGCTATGTCAGAAACACATAATAAGTGGACACATATGCTGCCCATAGCCCTCATGAGGCTACGGACATCCCCCAAACGGCCACTATTGTTAAGTCCTTATGAAATGATATATGGACGACCATTCTTAACTTCTGATTTGTTTCTTGACGAGGATGCCAATACACTCTTAAAACATATAATTGACCTGGGAAGGTTTCAGCAAGAACTCCAACGGTATGGAGAACAAACCACAGGAAGACTTGAAAAATCCCCAGGTAAAGCCAGGGGATCAAGTATCAGTAAAGACCTGGCAAGAAAAAGGGAGTCCAAACCAGCTGTCCGAGAAATGGACAGGGCCATATCAGGTTGTTCTAGTGACTTCAACTGCTGTAAAATTGAAGGGTCTATCTGCCTGGGTCCACAATTCTAGAATAAAACCCTATGGCCTACAGGAGGGGGAGACAGAAACTGAGACTCCAAAGCCAGAGGACAGCTATTCCTGTGAACCTGTTGAAGATCTCAGGCTCTTGTTCAAGCAGAACCCCATCAATCCTGCCTCAGATAAGTAAAATGCATCATATGATGTTCTTCTTCTTTCTAATCATATCTCCCTGTATGGCTATTGATCTCTCCCTAAACGAGGCATGTTCACTTGCAAACCACACTGCTTCTCAACTGAACCTAAGCAGCCCGGGCTGCATCTGCATTAATGACAAAGGTTGGGGGTATGTCCAACCCATCCCAGGGTATCACTATCAAAGGCCCACCCTTCCAGCCGAGCTATGGGCTGTTACTCAGCGCCCCCATGTGGTCGTAATATGGCCTTTTGGGAAAAGGGGGAAAAAAAACTTCATGTCTTTGTACCAGCAACAACTGTCTCAATTTACCCCCTGGATGACATCTGCAATCCCACCTGAGCCCTTATTTTCTCTCATGACTAACATCCCCCAAGTGACCTTCCCTATCTCTCTAAAAAGCCACTCCCTAACAGGGGTGTCAGTGAGAAATCTAGACGACTCACAATGTGGGGTGACCGTCACTGTTGAAACTGATGGGAAAAACCGGGACAGGCCCTGCAGCTGGGAGACCAGCCGACACCACCCACGGCCAGCACCCGCCTGGCCCGGCCCGGGGCGCTTCCCAGACCCCGAGCGGCCTGGCGAGGCTGCGGGAGCTCTGGCGGGGGTTGGGGAGGGGGGGTGGCTTGAGCGGGGAGGACGTCTCGGTGCCCCCGCACCCCCCGCCCCCCACCATCCCGTTCGCTGCTCAGGGTCACTTGGCTCCGGACGAGCGGGGCGTCGGCCCGGGGCCGCGGTCCCCGGAGCCTCCTGCGGGCTTAGGGGCCGCCCAGCCGGGGCCCCAGGCGCCCATCCTGCCAGCTGTGCAAACCCCCTGGAGTGCCTCAGCCCCACCCTGTCCCCAAACCGAGGCCGGCCCTGCCCCGACGCCACAGGCCCAGCACAGGACCTTCCTGAGAGAGTGGACGAGCGACAGCCAGGCACACGGACAGGCACTCGCACGCACCCACGTCAGGTGAGACAGAGGCAGAAAGAGATGAGGGTTCAGAGAGACACCGTAAGACAGCGTGTGGGCAGTGGGGGCTTCGGGCAGGATGCCGGGCAGCTTCAGAGACCACCCGGCCCTGAGCAGCAAAAGCAATGGGGGCGGGGGGAGGCTGCCGAGCACAGGCAGGCCTGCAGAGGCCCTGGTTGGGAGGGCACCTGAGATATCCGCGGTCCGCGCCCCTCCCACCCCAACCCCCTGAACGCACGCCCCTCTCCGACGAAAGCTTCTCCGGAGTTTGATCACCTGAATTTCTATCCTTGTGCTCAAATGAGTGATGACAGTATATTGCACAGCTAGGTCATTTCCAAATAAATTAAGCTTAGTGTTTCACAGGACACCCAGACATGAATGCAGAGACCAGCACGGATGCATGGACACCAACCTTGGTAACTGGACAACCAATGGGAAATTACTGTCTGACTCAGGATAGAGAAAGTAACCCGAACAGATGGAAAAATTGAACAGAAACACAAACTTTGCAACTCACACCCCAATTCAATTACCGAAAAAAACAACAACACTATAACCATTTTTGAAAAACAATAGACCTCTCCATGACCTTTCGTCCGGTGAGGAATTCTTACACACAACAAAAAAAGCCACCTTTTCCAAATCGAGAATATGTTAGTTCACACATTGATTTTACATTGAAATGTGTAACAAATAAACTTAAAATCATTGACTCACTACATACGCATGGAAGTATTTTAAACATAAAATATGTTCTATCGTATTCAGGAAGCACTTGGCACATCTGTAAGTGTGTCAGACCCCAAACTGGAACTTAATGGAAGAGTCAGGATAGTCTAAAAATGAATCCCTAACTAAAAGGAATACACAGGATTACGTAGATCAAAAAGGTTAAAGAAGAGAAACTAGAAATCAGTCAATAAATGTTTTAGGGTTTAGCCTAGAGTGACTAGCCTCTGCGTTACTTTTTAAATTTTTCATGTTTGCATCTTCCCAATTTTCCATGCTGAGAATAATACTTTCATATCAGTTTCGAGATCAGTCTCACACTAAAGACAGTAAGAGTGGAATAAGAAATAAGAAATGCTTGGGGGGGGGGGAAGAAATGCTTGCACTAAAGGTGGTAGTGATGAAATTATTTGCAGGGCAGCCAAGGAGTCACAGATGTAGAGAACAGACTTATGGACACGGGCAGGGGGGAGGAAGGAGAGGGTGAGATGAATGCAGAGGAACATGGAAACATAGTACCATACGTTAAAAGAGATGCCAATGCAATTTGCTGTATGACTCAAGGGACTCAAACAGGGGCTCTGCAACAAGCTAGAGGGGTGGAATGGTTAGGAGGAGATGGGAGAGAGGTTCAGGATGGAGGAGACCTATGTAAACCTGTGGCTCATTCACGTTGATGTTTGGCAACAAAATTCTGTAAAGCAACTATCCTTCAATTGAAAGAAAAAGTCATGTTTGGACTTACCAAACAAGGTCTTGTGTACTTCTAGCATGGCCTTCTGTTTCGTGCTGCCATCCTTAATTCATTCTTCCATATCATTAAACAGACTAGTCAAGTTTTTCCCAAAAACATCTTGAGCTCCTGCATCATGCTGATCAACTGCCTTCTCTCGATCCAGTATAGAATGGAGACCAAAGAAACCTTTTGTCGTTTCTTCAAGTGATTGAAGCCACTCTATGTGATTTTAAAAAATAAATGTGGATAAGACGGATATGACCAAAGCAATCTAATGACAATATCTTTGCTTCATTAAAGACTTCTGCAGAGAACTAGTAAATTTTTTGTATAGTATCAGAAGAATTTTTTAAATCCACACCAACATTTCTTTCGCCTCCGCTAGCCATCTAGACAAGGAAAACTGATTTTACCAATCAATGTCCCTAGTTCTGCTCCCTCACCGATTTTTACGCAATATGTGTTACTCAGGCAGTAGACCCTGGTTCAATTCCTGGGTCAGGAAGATCCGCTGGAGAAGGGATAGGCTACCCACCCCAGGATTAGTGGGCTTCCCTTGTGGCTCAGTTGGTAAAGAATCATTCCTCTGTACCAAGAGTAGCTCAACTCCTCTCAAAGCAAATACAGGACGGTAGTCATTATGCAGGACAAAGATGATTCTGTACATTTATACTACTCGCTCATGAGCTTGACAGAGGTTCTAGATCTGTTACCACATTTTTTTTTTTTTAAGTGATATCCACATGTGCAGGTGAAAGTGGCTCAGTTCGTGCCTGACTCTTTGGGGCCCCAAGGACTACACAGTCCATGGAATTCTCTAGGCCAGAATACTGGAGTGGGTAGCCTATCCCTTCTCCAGGGGATCTTCCCGACCCAGGACTCAAAGCGGGGTCTCCTGCGTTGCAGGCAGATTCTTTAGCAACTGAGCTAGTAGGGCTTCCCTGGTGGCTCAGTTGCTAAAGAATATCTGCATAACTGTCTATCGGTTTGGAATTAGCAATCTGTCTATGAGCAGGGCCGGTCATAAGCAGCTTCTGTGAGAAAACAGAAGCATGTCTGCCTGACTTGCTTCTCTGGGGAGCATTCACTGTTCTTGCGCTAGTGCACATTGCAAGTTTCTAAGTGAGAAAGTAATGGCTATTATCACAGCTGGCCACTGAGGTACTTAATGGCAGAGGCAATCCCAGCTCTGCCAAGCAATAGCCATCACGAAATCAGCAATTGTCATTGTAGCCAAGTTCCGTGAATTTGTGGTGTTATTTGTTGTGTTCTTCAAGAAGATGCCTTCGCCCTGCCAGTAAGACATATTTCCATAACACACAGCCATGCACTCAATCGATGTGCATCCTCCAGTAAAGCATAGCCACAATGTCTTAGTGGAGCCTCTCTGTACATTGTCATAAGCCAGTCTAATTTTGTGTGAGACCGAGAAAACTCAGTGTCTTTATTACGCTTGTGCTTCTGACGGGAGGTTTGAGAAGGGACTTCTGAAGGTTTATTCCTACCAGTCGTTGTCATATTTATCGAGTCTTTATTTTATATTTTTTCTTATTTTTTACTTCTACCAGTTTCTTGCTACCAACCCGTCTCCCTCCACCCTCGTGCACACACGGTCAGTCATGGAATCCCGTGGACTTCAGCCCGCCAGACTCCTCTGCCCATGGATTTTTCCAGGCAAGAATACTGGAGTGGGTTGCCATTTCCTTCTCCATGTATGGAGTCTTTAAAGACTCCATCACTGAGGTGTTGCTTCTCTACTTGTACATGCCCTTCCTTCCTAAGTGCAGTAGAAGTCATCCCCACTTCCCAACATGTCTGTCTTCCGTCCTCTGGAGTATATATTGCTTGAGCTCACCACAGCGTCAGGATATTCTAGAAACCCTTCTGATTGCAGTCTCTTCGGGAGGTTACAAGTGCTTCAAACCTCAGAATTTTCCAAAGCACTTTTTAGACCTCAGCTGAAAGAGAAGTCAACACTCAGTGACAGTCACAGGCTTCCATGGCCTGGACTTGATTATGGGCTGTGCTTTCATAATCATCGTGTTTCCGATACCAACTAAGATGTCACTGAGAATTTTTTTTCTTTCTCATCATTGAATCTTTCATGTTTATTTAGATATTTTATGGGTTTTCCTATATATCTTCCCTTAGGGATGAGGGTCTTAAGTCACTAGAACTTACTACAACTGATTTCCAGGTAGCTGTGTTAGGACAGGAAAAAGAATGACCAGCTGCTGGATTCTTAAGATTATGTATGAAAATATGATTCGTTTTACTGTGTGAAGTCATCTGATTCTAACTCTCTGAAGTAGGAATTCAGAAAAATCAAAAAAATCGCCTAACTACTAGGCGGTCTCCCATCCAAGTACTTACCAGGCCCGACCCTGCTCAGTTTCCCAGATCACAGGAGAGAGGGCACGTTCAGGGTGGTATGGCCTTAGACCGAGGCGGCTGCCAGGCGCCCCAGGATCCCCGCGTTGCGCCTCCATTGCGGTCTGACCTGCCGGTCGGGCCTGGGGCTGCAGTTCTCCAGCGGGCGCGCGCTGCACTTGAGCCGCACGACTCGCGACTGGACTCCGGCCGGCCAGAGCCTGCAGCTCGGCGGCCAGCGGAGGGCGCCCCCGCTCCGCACACCGCGAGCCCAGGCCAGCACCCGTCTGGCCCGGGCGGCCGGGGCCTGGCGTGCCTGCGGAACCTGGGGTGGGGGGAGGGGGGGTGGGCAGAGCAGCGAGGACATCTCGGTGCCCCCTCACCCCCTGTCACCCACCATCCCGTTCGCTGCTCAGGGTCAGGTGGCTCCGGACGAGCAGGGCTTCGCCCCGGGTCCGCGGTCCCCGGAGCCTCCTGGGGCTTAGGGGCAGCCCAGCCGGGGCCCCAGGCGCCCGTCCTGCCGGCTGCGCAAACCCCCTGGAGCGCCTCAGCCCTGTCTTTTTGCCCTACCGAGGCCCGCCCTGCCCCCACGCCATGGGCCCAGCACAGGACCTTCCTGGGAGAGCAGACGAGCGACAGCCAGGCACAGGGACAGGCACTCGCACGCACCCACGCCAGGTGAGACAGAGGCAGAAAGAGTCGAGGGTTCAGAGAGAGACTGGAAGACAGCGTGTGGGCAGGGGGAGCCTCGGGCAGGATGCCGGGCAGCTGCAGAGACCACCCGGCCCTGAGCAGCCAAAGCGATGGGGGCGGGGGGAGGCCACTGAGCAGCGGCGGACCTGGAGAGGCCCATGGTGGGAGGACAACTGAGACCTCCGCGCTCCGCGCACCGCCCCCTCCCCCCAACCCCCTGCACGCATGCCACGCCGGGGCGCTCAGACACTAGCTTCTCTTGAGTTTTGTCACTTGAATTTCTCTCCCTCTGCACAACTGAGTGATGACAGTGTATTGAACAGCTAGGTCATTTCCAAAAAATTAAGCTTAGTGTTTCACAGGACACCCGGACATGTATGGAGAGACCAGCACGGATGCATGGACACCAACCTTGGTAACTGGACAACCAATGGGAAATTACTGTCTGACTCAGGAGAGAGAAAGAAACCCGAACAGATGGAATGAAATGAACAGAAAAACAAGCTTTGCAACTCACACCCTAATTCAATTACCAGAAAATAAACAACACTATAACAATTTTAGAAAAACTATAGACCTCTCCATGACCTTTGGTCGGGTGAGGAGTTCAAACACACAGCAAAAAAAAGCCAACTTTTCCAAGTCGTGAATATGTTAGTTCACACATTGAATTTTACATTGAAATGTGGAACAAATAAACTTAAAATCATTCACTCACTACATAAGCATGGAAGTATTTTAAACATAAAATATACTCTATAGTATTCAGGAAGCAATTAGCACATCTGTAAGTGTATCAGACCCAAAACTGGAACGTAGTGGAAGAGTCAGGATAGTCTAAAAATGAATCCCTAACTAAAAGGAACACACAGGATTACTGTAGATAAAAAAGGTTAAAGATGAGAAGCTAGAAATCAGTCAATAAATGTCTTAGGGGTTAGCTTAGAATGACTAGCCTCTGCGTGACTCTTTAAATTTTTCATGTTTGCAGCTTCCAAATTTTCCATGGTGAGAATAATACTTTCGCCTCCAAACCAGAGTGACTTGGGGACACAAAGGTAGAAGTCGATAATTTTCTTTGCCTATGTCTGAATATTTACAGTCAGAGGTAGAAAAGGAGGAGTCTGTCCCTTGTCTAGATGATGTCAATCCCCAGGTGTGGGATGTCTCCAGCCCTGGTTTAGCCATAAATGTTCCACCAGTAAAGATTTCTCTGAGACCAAATGCTCCCTAGCCCTGGAAAAGACAATATCCCTTAAAACCAGAAGCTCTTGAGGGTCTTAGACCATTAGTTAACAAATGCCGAGATACTGGAACTCAAATCAGCTGTGAGTCTCCCTGCAACACCCCAATCTTGCCCGTTCAAAAACCAGATGGATCTTACCGATTCGTCCAGGATCTAAGAGCTGTTAATGAAGCTGTGGTTCCCATCCACCCCATAGTCCCAAACCCATATACCCTCCTATCCCAAGTCCCAGGAAATGCCAAGTACTTCTCAGTCTTGGACCTTCAAGGTGCTTTCTTTTGCATTCCTCTCCATCCTGAATCCCAAAAACTCTTTGCTTTGGAGTGGCGGGACTTGGAAACAAGAGAGACCATACAACTCTCCACTGGATTCGACTACCCCAAGGGTTTAGGGACAGCCCTCATATCTTCGGGACTTCCTCGGGGAGAGAACTAAGGGAATTAACTTTAACAAACAGTAGTCTAATACAGTATGTGGATGACTTGCTCATAGCTAGGCCAGATTTTACCAGCTCTCAAATGGACACTATTTAAAATGCTAACTTTCCTTTATGAAAAGGGTTATCGAGTATCCCCCAAGTAGGCTCAGATTAGCTTAACCCAAGTAAAATACCTTGGATTTATAATTACGGACAGGAAAAGAATGCCTGACCCCGAGGGGAGATCCCTCATCTTAAATACCCCGTACCCCCAAACAAAACAACAGCTTAGGGGATTTTTAGGAAGGACCAGGTTTTGCAGGATCTGGGTTCCTAATTATGGCAATCTGGCCAAACCCCTATATGAAAATTTAAGGGGGAAAGAGGAAGAGCCACTCGACTGGCATGAGACCTGCAAGGTGGCCTTTAATGCCCTAAAAGAGTCCATCACTACAGCCCCAGCTTTAGGCCTCCCCAACCTGGAGAAGCCTTTTAGACTCTATGTTTCTGGAAGGACAGGAACTGCTCTTGGGGTGTTAGAGCAGATGATGGGGCCCATATTACAACCTGTGGCTTATCTCTGAAAATAACTAGATGAGGTTGCCAGAGGGTGGCCCACTTGCCTCCGGGCAGTAGCAGCCACGGCTCTTATGGTTAAGGAGGCATCTAAGCTGACCCTGGGTCAGCCCACCACAGTGTATACGCCTCAATGGGTGCAAGCAGTCTTGGAAACGAAAGGGGACAGGTGGATGACAAGGGGAAGGATCACCCAATACCAAGCCCTCCTCATTGACACTCCAGAAATAATGTTGAGGGTCTGCCAGACTTTAAATCCAGCAACCTTACTGCCAGATCCCCCTACCTTCCCTCTGGATCACCAATGCATACAAATCACAGACGAGTTACAGTCTTCTCGCCGGGACCTATCAGAGACTCCTTTATCTGACCCAGAGGAAAACTGGCACACACATGGCAGCAATTTTGTAGAAAAGGGAGAGAGGAAAGCAGGATATGCTGTAGCGAGCCTGGAAGAAACTAAGGAAAGTGGGTCTCTTCCCCCAGACACCTCAGCCCAGAAAGCTGAACTATTTGCCCTGACAAGAGCTTTGGAGTTAGGAGAAGGAAAGTGGATTAATGTGTGTATGGACTCTAAGTATGCTTTCCTCATTCTGCATGCCCGTGCAGCAATTTGGAAAGAAAGAGGGATGCTCAGTGTCCGAAGCTCTGCTATTAAACACAAAGAGCTCATTCTCAGGCTCCTGGAGGCAGTCAAACTTCCTGCAAAATTAGCTGTCATCCACTGCAAGTGTCACCAAAAGGGGCAAGAAAAAGAGGCTCAGGGAAATAGGAAAGCTGATCAAGAGGCAGGACGAGCTGCCGCGGAAGCTACCTCTGCCACTGCTATCTGCCCCCTTTTCCCCAAGGAAACCCTGACTCCAGATTTTACTCCAGGGGGACATTCGCGATATGCTGAGCGGGGTTGGGAGATTGGGTCACATGGATGGTTTCAGCCTGATCAGGCCCAAATAATACTCCCTGATTCTCAGGTGAAAAACATTACTAACTCCTTACATAAGAGCGCCCATTTTGGAAATGATAATCTAGAAATCTTGCTTAAGCCTATTCTCTCCCATCCCCAGTTAGCTAAGGTTGTTAAACAAGTCACACAAAATTGTGACACCTGTCTAAAAAATAACCCGAAAACCAGACCTCCTCTAATTACACCTGTCCAACATCGGGGATTATACCCAGGAGCGTACTGGCAATGCCGCTCCGCATTTAAATTTAGAGACATGCCCAAAACCCAAGGCTTTTCTTACTTGCTAGTCTTTATTGACACATTCACAGGATGGATCGAAGCGTTCCCTACTGAGACTGAGAGAGCTACAAAAGTCTGTAAAGCTCTGCTGAAGGAGATAGTGCCTAGGTTTGGGCTGCCTCGGTCACTTCAGAGTGACAACGGGCCCTCACTTACAGCCACGATACCCCAGAACCTAGCCGCATGCTTAGGCATAAAATACCAGCTCTGCAAATCCTGGAGGCCTCAAGCTTCAGGAAAGGTAGAGAGAGCCAACAAGACTCTTAAAAGGGCTCTGGCTAAGCTATGTCAGAAACACATAATAAGTGGACACATATGCTGCCCATAGCTCACATGAGGCTACGGACATCCCCTAAAAGGCCACTGTTGTTAAGTCCTCATGAAATGATGTATGGACGACCATTCTTAACTTCTGATTTGTTTCTTGACGAGGATGCCAATACACTCTTAAAACATATAATTGACCTGGAAAGTTTCAGCAAGAACTCCAACGGTATGGAGAACAAACCACAGGAAGACTTGAAAAATCCCCAGGTAAAGCCAGGGGATCAAGTATCAGTAAAGACCTGGCAAGAAAAAGGGAGTCCAAACCAGCTGTCTGAGAAATGGACAGGGCCATATCAGGTTGTTCTAGTGACTTCAACTGCTGTAAAAGTGAAGGGTCTATCTGCCTGGGTCCACAATTCTAGAATAAAACCCTATGGCCTACAGGAGGGGGAGACCGAAACTGAGACTCCAAAGCCAGAGGACAGCTATTCCTGTGAACCTGTTGAAGATCTCAGGCTCTTGTTCAAGCAGAACCCCATCAATCCTGCCGCAGATAAGTAAAATGCATCATATGATGTTCTTCCTCTTTCTAATCATATCTCCCTGTATGGCTATTGATCTCTCCCTAAACGAGGCATGTTCACTTGCAAACCACACTGCTTCTCAACTGAACCTAAGCAGCCCGGGCTGCATCTGCATTAATGACAAAGGTTGGGGGTATGTCCAACCCATCCCAGGGTATCAGTATCAAAGGCCCACCCTTCCAGCCGAGCTATGGGCTGTTACTCAGCGCCCCCATGTGGTCGTAATATGGCCTTTTGGGGAAAGGGGGAAAAAAAACTTCATGTCTTGGTACCAGCAACAACTGTCTCTATTTACCCCCTGGATTACATCTGCAATCCCACCTGAGTCCTTATTTTCTCTCATGACTAACATCCCTCAAGTGACCTTCCCTATCTCTCTAAAAAGCCACTCACTAACAGGGGTGTCAGTGAGAAATCTAGACGACTCACAATGTGGGGTGACCGTCACTGTTGAAACTGATGGGAAAAACCGGGACAGGCCCTGCAGCTGGGAGACCAGCCGACGCCACCCCTGGCCAGCACGCGCCTGGCCAGGCCCGGGGCGCTTCCCGGACCCCAAGCGGCCTGGCGACGCTGTGGGAGCTCTGGCGGGGGTTGGGGTGGGGGGTGGCTTGAGCGGGGAGGACGTCTCGGTTCCTCCCCACCCCCCGCCCCCCACCATCCCGTTCGCTGCTCAGGGTCACGTGGCTCCAGACGAGCGGGGCGTCGGCCCGGTGCCGCAGTCCCCAGAGCCTCCTGCGGGCTTAGGGGCAGCACAGCCCGGGCCCCAGGCGCCCATCCTGCCGGCTGTGCAAACCCCCTGGAGTGCCTCAGCCCCGCCCTGTCCCCAAACCGAGGCCCGCCCTGCCCCCACGCCACGGGCCCAGCAGAGGACCTTCCTGAGAGAGCGGACGAGCGACAGCCAGGCACACGGACAGGCACTCGCACGCACCCACGCCAGGTGAGACAGAGGCAGAAAGATTCGAGGGTTCAGAGAGAGACTGGAAGACAGCGTTTGGGCAGGGGGGGTCTCGGGCAGGTTGCCGGGCAGGTGCAGAGACCACCCGGCCCTGAGCAGCCAAAGCGATGGGGACGGGGGGAGGCCACTGAGCAGCGGCGGGCCTGGAGAGGCCCAGGGTGGGAGGACACCTGAAATCTCCTCGCTCCGCGCCCCGCCCCCCTCCCCCCAACCCCCTGCACGCATGCCAGGCCGGGGCGCTCTGACACTAGCTTCTCTGGAGTTTTGTCACTTGAATTTCTCTCCCTCTGCTCAACTGAGTGATGACAGTGTATTGAACAGCTAGGTCATTTCCAAATAAATTAAGCTTAGTGTTTCACAGGACACCCGGACATGTATGGAGAGACAAGCACGGATGCATGGACACCAACCTTGGTAACTGGACAAGCAATGGGAAATTACTGTCTGACTCAGGAGAGAGAAAGAAACCCGAACAGATGGAATGAAATGAACAGAAACACAAGCTTTGCAACTCACACCCTAATTCAATTACCAGAAAATAAACAACACTATAACCATTTTAGAAAAACAATAGACCTCTCCATGACCTTTGGTCGGGTGAGGAGTTCAAACACACAGCAAAAAAAGCCAACTTTTCCAAGTCGTGAATATGTTAGTTCACACATTGATTTTTACATTGAAATGTGTAACAAATAAACTTAAAATCATTGACTCACTACATAAGCATGGAAGTATTTTAAACATAAATTATGTTCTATAGTATTCAGGAAGCACTTGGCACATCTCTAAGTGTATCAGACCCAAAACTGGAACGTAGTGGAAGAGTCAGGATAGTCTAAAAATGAATCCCTAACTAAAAGGAACACATAGGATTACTGTAGATAAAAAGGTTAAAGAAGAGAAGCTAGAAATCAGTCAATAAATGTCTTAGGGGTTAGCTTAGATTGACTAGCCTCTTCGTGACTCTTTAAATTTTTCATGTTTGCAGCTTCCAAATTTTCCATGGTGAGAATAATACTTTCGCCTCCAAACCAGAGTGACTTGGGGACACAAAGGTAGAAGTCGATAATTTTCTTTGCCTATGTCTGAATATTTACAGTCAGAGGTAGAAAAGGAGGAGTCTGTCCCTTGTCTAGATGATGTCAATCCCCAGGTGTGGGATGTCTCCAGCCCTGGTTTAGCCATAAATGTTCCACCAGTAAAGATTTCTCTGAGACCAAATGCTCCCTAGCCTTGGAAAAGACAATATCCCTTAAAACCAGTAGCTCTTGAGGGTCTTAAACCATTAGTTAACAAATACCGAGATACTGGAACTCAAATCAGCTGTGAGAACCCCTGCAACACCCCAATCTTGCCCATTCAAAAACCAGATGGATCTTACCGATTCGTCCAGGATCTAAGAGCTGTTAATGAAGCTGTGGTTCCCATCCACCCCATAGTCCCAAACCCATATATGCTTCTATTCCAAGTCACAGGAAATGACAAGTACTTCTCAGTCTTGGACCTTCAAGGTGCTTTCTTTGCATGCCTCTCCATCCTGAATCCCAAAAACTCTTTGCTTTTGAGTGGCGGGACTTGGAAACAAGAGAGACCATACAACTCTCGACTGGACTCGACTACCCCAATGGTTTAGGGACAGCCCTCATATCTTCGGGACTTCCTTGGGGAGAGAACTAAGGGAATTAACTTTAACAAACAGTAGTCTAATACAGTATGTGGATGACTTGCTCATAGCTAGGCCAGATTTTAACAGCTCTGAAATGGACACTATTTAAAACGCTAACTTTCCTGTATGAAAAGGGTTATCGAGTATCCTCCAAGTAAGCTCAGATTAGCTTAACCCAAGTAAAATACCTTGGATTTATAATTACGGAGAGAAAAAGAATGCCTGACCCCGAGGGGAGATCCCTCATCTTAAATATCCCGTACCCCCAAACGAAACAACAGCTTAGGTGATTTTTAGGAAGGACCGGGTTTTGCAGGATCTGGATTCCTAATTATGGCAATCTGGCCAGACCCCTATATGAAAATTTAAGGGGGAAAGAGGAAGAGCCACTCGACTGGCATGAGACCTGCAAGGTGGCCTTTAATGCCCTAAAAGAGTCCATCACTACAGCCCCAGCTTTAGGCCTCCCTAACCTGGAGAAGCCTTTTAGACTCTATGTTTCTGGAAGGACAGGAACTGCTCTTGGGGTGTTAGAGCAGATGATGGGGCCCGTATTACAACCTGTGACTTATCTCTCAAAATAACTAGATGAGGTGGCCAGAGGGTGGCCCACTTGCCTCCGGGCAGTAGCAGCCACCGCTCTTATGGTTAAGGAGGCATCTAAGCTTACCCTGGGTGAGCCCACCACAGTGTATACGCCTCACCAGGTGCAAGCAGTCTTGGAAACGAAAGGGGACAGGTGGATGGCAAGGGGAAGGATCACCCAATACCAAGCCCTCCTCCTTGACACTCCAGAAATAAAGTTGAGGGTCTGCCAGACTTTAAATCCAGCAACCTTACTGCCAGATCCCCCTACCTCCCCTCTGGGTCACCAATGCATACAAATCACAGACGAGTTATATTCTTCTCGCCGGGACCTATCAGAGACACCTTTATCTTTCCCAGAGGAAAACTGGCACACAGATGGCAGCAGTTTTGTAGAAAAGGGAGAGAGGAAAGCAGGATATGCTGTAGCGAGCCTGGAAGAAACTAAGGAAAGTGGGTCTCTTCCCCCAGACACCTCAGCCCAGAAAGCTGAACTTTTTGACCTGACAAGAGCTTTGGAGTTAGGAGAAGGAAAGAGGATTAATGTGTGTATGGACTCTAAGTATGCATTCCTCATTCTGCATGCCCGTGCAGCAATTTGGAAAGAAAGAGGGATGCTCAGTGCCCGAAGCTCTGCTATTAAACACATAGAGCTCATTCTCAGGCTCCTGGAGGCAATCAAACTTCCTGCAAAATTAGCTGTCATCCACTGCAAGAGTCACCAAAAGGGGCAAGAAAAAGAGGCTCAGGGAAATAGGAAAGCTGATCAAGAGGCAGGACGAGCTGCTGCGGAAGCTACCTCTGCCACTGCTATCTGCCCCCTTTTCCCCAAGGAAACCCTGACTCCAGATTTTACCCCAGGGGGACATTCCCGATATGCTGAGCAGGGCTGGGAGATTGGGTCACATGGGTGGTTTCAGCCTGATCAGTCCCAAATAATACTCCCTGATTCTCAGGTTTAAAACATTACTAACTCCTTACATAAGAGTGCCCATTTTGGAAAAGATAATCTAGAAATCTTGCTTAAGCCAATTCTCTCCCATCCCCAGTTAGCTAAGGTTGTTAAACAAGTCACACAAAATTGTGACACCTGTCTATGAAATAACGCAAAAACCAGACCTCCTTTAATTACACCTGTAAAACATCGGGGATCATACCCAGGAGCGGACTGGCAAGTAGAATTTACAGCCATGCCCAAGACCCAAGGGTTTTCTTACTTGCTAGTCTTTATTGACACATTCACAGGATGGATCGAAGCGTTCCCTACTGAGACTGAGAGAGTTACAGAAGTCTGTAAAGCTCTGCTGAAGGAGATAGTGCCTAGGTTTGGGCTGCCTCGGTCACTTCAGAGTGACAACAGGCCCTCACTTACAGCCACGATACCCAGAACCTAGCCGCATGCTTAGGCATAAAACACCAGCTCCGCTCATCCTGGAGGCCTCAAGCTTCAGGAAAGGTAGAGAGAGCCAACCAGACTCTTAAAAGGGCTCTGGCTAAGCTATGTCAGAAACACATAATAAGTGGACACATATGCTGCCCATAGCTCACATGAGGCTACGGACATCCCCCAAACGGCCACTATTGTTAAGTCCTTATGAAATGATGTATGGACGACCATTCTTAACTTCTGATTTGTTTCTTGACGAGGATGCCAATACACTCTTAAAACATATAATTGACCTGGGAAGTTTCAGCAAGAACTCCAACGGTATGGAGAACAAACCACAGGAAGACTTGAAAAATCCCCAGGTAAAGCCAGGGGATCAAGTATCTGTAAAGACCTGGCAAGAAAAAGGGAGTCCAAACCAGCTGTCCGAGAAATGGACAGGGCCATATCAGGTTGTTCTAGTGACTTCAACTGCTGTAAAAGTGAAGGGTCTATCTGCCTGGGTCCACAATTCTAGAATAAAACCCTATGGCCTACAGGAGGGGGAGACAGAAACTGAGACTCCAAAGCCAGAAGACAGCTATTCCTGTGAACCTGTTGAAGATCTCAGGCTCTTGTTCAAGCAGAACCCCATCAATCCTGCCTCAGATAAGTAAAATGCATCATATGATGTTCTTCCTCTTTCTAATCATATCTCCCTGTATGTCTATTGATCTCTCCCTAAACGAGGCATGTTCACTTGCAAACCACACTGCTTCTCAACTGAACCTAAGCAGCCCGGGCTGCATCTGCATTAATGACAAAGGTTGGGGGTATGTCCAACCCATCCCAGGGTATCAATATCAAAGGCCCTCCCTTCCAGCCGAGCTATGGGCTGTTACTCAGCGCCCCCATGTGGTCGTAATATGGCCTTTTGGGAAAACGGGGAAAAAAAACTTCATGTCTTGGTACCAGCAACAACTGTCTCTATTTAACACCTGGATGACATCTGCAATCCAACCAGAGCCCTTATTTTCTCTCATGACTAACATCCCCCAAGTGACCTTCCCTTTCTCTCTAAAAAGGCACTCCCTAACAGGGGTGTCAGTGAGAAATCTAGACGACTCACAATGTGGGGTGACCGTCACTGTTGAAACTGATGGGAAAAACCGGGACAGGCCCTGCAGCTGGGAGACCAGCCGACGCCACCCCCGGCCAGCACGCGCCTGGCCAGGCCCGGGGCGCTTCCCGGACCCCAAGCGGCCTGGCGACGCTGCGGGAGCTCTGGCGGGGGTTGGGAAGGGGGGTGGCTTGAGCCGGGCAGACGTCTCGGTGCCCCCACACCCCCCGCCCCCCACCATCCCCTTCCCTGCTCAGGGTCACGTGGCTCCGGACGAGCGGGGCGTCGGCACGGGGCCGCGGTCCCCGGAGCCTCCTGCGGGCTTAGGGTCAGCCCAGCAGGGGCCCCAGGCGCCCATCCTGCCGGCTGTGCAAACCCCCTGGAGTGCCTCAGCCCCGCCCTGTCCCCAAACCGAGGCCCGCCCTGCCCCCACGCCACGGGCCCAGCACAGGACCTTCCTGAGAGAGCGGACGAGCGACAGCCAGGCACACGGACAGGCACTCGCACGCACCCACGCCAGGTGAGACAGAGGCAGAAAGAGTCGAGGGTTCAGAGAGAGACTGGAAGACAGCGTGTGGGCAGGGGGGGCCTCGGGCAGGATGCCGGGCAGCTGCAGAGACCACCCGGCCCTGAGCAGCCAAAGCGATAGGGGCGGGGGGAGGCCACTGAGTAGCGGCGGGCCTGGAGAGGCCCAGGTGGGAGGACACCTGAGATCTCCGCGCTTCGCGCCCCGCCCCCCTCCCCCCAACCCTCTGCACGCATGCCACGCTGGGGCGCTCTGACACTAGCTTCTCTGGAGTTTTGTCACTTGAATTTCTCTCCCTCTGCTCAACTGAGTGATGACAGTGTATTGAACAGCTAGGTCATTTCCAAATAAATTAAGCTTAGTGTTTCACAGGACACCCGGACATGTATGGAGAGACCATCACGGATGCATGGACACCAACCTTGGTAACTGGACAAGCAATGGGAAATTACTGTCTGACTCAGGAGAGAGAAAGAAACCCGAACAGATGGAATGAAATGAACAGAAACACAGGCTTTGCAACTCACACCCTAATTCAATGACCAGAAAATAAACAACACTATAACCATTTTAGAAAAACAATAGACCTCTCTATGACCTTTGATCGGGTGAGGAGTTCAAACACACACCAAAAAAAAAAGCCAAATTTTTCAAGTCGTGAATATGTTAGTTCACACATTGACTTTTACATTGAAATGTGTAACAAATAAACTTAAAATCATTGACTCACTACATAAGCAAGGAAGTATTTTAAACATAAAATATGTTCTATAGTATTCAGGAAGCACTTGGCACATCTGTAAGTGTATGAGACCCAAAACTGGAACGTAGTGGAAGAGTCAGGATAGTCTAAAAATGAATCCCTAACTAAAAGGAACACACAGGATTACTGTAGATAAAAAAGATTAAAAAAGAGAAGCTAGAAATCAGTCAATAAATGTCTTAGGGGTTAGCTTCGAGTGACTAGCCTCTGCGTGACTCTTTAAATTTTTCATGTTTGCAGCTTCCAAATTTTCCATTTTGAGAATAATACTTTCGCCTCCAAACCAGAGTGACTTGGGGACACAAAGGTAGAAGTCGATAATTTTCTTTGCCTATGTCTGAATATTTACAGTCAGAGGTAGAAAAGGAGGAGTCTGTCCCTTGTCTAGATGATGTCAATCCCCAGGTGTGGGATGTCTCCAGCCCTGGTTTAGCCATAAATGTTCCACCAGTAAAGATTTCTCTGAGACCAAATGCTCCCTAGCCCTGGAAAAGACAATATCCCTTAAAACCAGTAGCTCTTGTGGGTCTTAAACCATTAGATAACAAATACCGAGATACTGGAACTCGAACCACATGTGAGTCCCCCTGCAACACCCCAATCTTGCCCGTTCAAAAACCAGATGGACCTTACCGATTCGTCCAGGATCTAAGAGCTGTTAATGAAGCTGTGGTTCCCATCCACCCCATAGTCCCAAACCCATATACGCTCCTATCCCAAGTCCCAGGAAATGCCAAGTACTTCTCAGTCTTGGACCTTCAAGGTGCTTGCTTTTGCATTCCTCTCCATCCTGAATCCCAAAAACTCTTTGCTTTGGAGTGGCGGGACTTGGAAACAAGAGAGACCATACAACTCTCGACTGGACTCAACTACCCCAAGTGCTAGGTACAGCCCTCATATCTTCGGGATTTCCTCGGGGAGAGAACTAAGGGAATTAACTTTAACAAACAGTAGTCTAATACAGTATGTGGATGACTTGCTCATAGCCAGGCCAGATTTTCCAGCTCTCAAATGGACACTATTTAAAACGCTAACTTTCCTTTATGAAAAGGGTTATCGAGTATCCCCCAAGTAGTCTCAGATTAGCTTAACCCAAGTAAAATACCTTGGATTTATAATTACGGAGAGAAAAAGAATGCCTGACCCCGAGGGGAGATCCCTCATCTTAAATACCCCGTACCCCCAAACAAAACAACAGCTTAGGGGATTTTTAGGAAGGACCGGGTTTTGCAGGATCTGGATTCCTAATTATGGCAATCTGGCCAGACCCCTATATGAAAATTTAAGGGGGAAAGAGGAAGAGCCACTCGACTGGCATGAGACCTGCAAGGTGGCCTTTAATGCCCTAAAAGAGTCTATCACTACAGCCCCAGCTTTAGGCCTCCCCAACCTGGAGAAGCCTTTTAGATTCTATGTTTCTGGAAGGACAGGAACTGCTCTTGGGGTGTTAGAGCAGATGATGGGGCCCGTATTACAACCTGTGGCTTATCTCTCAAAATAACTAGATGAGGTGGCCAGAGGGTGGCCCACTTGCCTCCCGGCAGTAGCAGTCACCGCTCTTATGGTTAAGGAGGCATCTAAGCTGACCCTGGGTCAGCCCACCACAGTGTATACGTCTCACCGGGTGGAAGCAGTCTTGGAAACGAAAGAGGACAGGTGGATGACAGGGGGAAGCATCACCCAATACCAAGCCCTCCTCCTTGACTCTCCAGAAATAAAGTTGAGGGTCTGCCAGACTTTAAATCCAATAAATTTACTGCCAGATCCCCCTACCTCCCCTCTGGATCACCAATGCATACAAATCACAGACGAGTTATACTCTTCTCGCCGGGACCTATCAGAGACACCTTTATCTGACCCAGAGGAAAACTGGCACACAGATGGCAGCAGTTTTGTAGCAAAGGGAGAGAGGAAAGCAGGATATGCTGTATCGAGCCTGGAAGAAACTAAGGAAAGTGGGTCTCTTCCCCCAGACACCTCAGCCCAGAAAGCTGAACTTTTTGCCCTGACAAGAGCTTTGGAGTTAGGAGAAGAAAAGAGGATTAATGTGTGTATGGACTCTAAGTATGCTTTCCTCATTCTGCATGCCCATGCAGCAATTTGGAAAGAAGGAGGGATGCTCAGTGCCCAAAGCTCTGCTATTAAACACAAAGAGCTCATTCTCAGGCTCCTGGAGGCAGTCAAACTTCCTGCAAAATTAGCTGTCATCCACTGCAAGAGTCACCAAAAGGGGCAAGAAAAAGAGGCTCAGGGAAATAGGAAAGCTGATCAAGAGGCAGGACGAGCTGCCGGGGAAGCTACCTCTGCCACTGCTATCTGCCCCCTTTTCCCCAAGGAAACCCTGACCCCAGATTTTACCCCAGGGGGACATTCCCGATATGCTGAGCGGGGCTGGGAGATTGGGTCACATGGGTGGTTTCAGCCTGATCAGGCCCAAATAATACTCCCTGATTCTCAGGTTTAAAACATTACTAACTCCTTACATAAGAGCGCCCATTTTGGGAAAGATAATCTAGAAATCTTGCTTAAGCCTATTCTCTCCCATCCCCAGTTAGCTAAGGTTGTTAAACAAGTCACACAAAATTGTGACACCTGTCTAAAAAATAACTCAAAAACCAGACCTCCTCTAATTACACCTGTCCAACATCGGGGATTATACCCAGGAGCGGACTGGCAAGTAGAATTTACAGCCATGCCCAAGACCCAAGGGTTTTCTTACTTGCTAGTCTTTATTGACACATTCACAGGATGGATCGAAGCGTTCCCTACTGAGACTGAGAGAGCTACAGAAGTCTGTAAAGCTCTGCTGAAGGAGATAGTGCCTAGGTTTGGGCATCCTCGGTCACTTCAGAGTGACAACGCGCCCTCACTTACAGCCAAGATACCCCAGAACCTAGCCGCATGCTTAGGCATAAAATACCAGCTCCGCTCATCCTGGAGGCCTCAAGCTTCAGGAAAGGTAGAGAGAGCCAACCAGACTCTTAAAAGGGCTCTGGCTAAGCTATGTCAGAAACACATAATAAGTGGACACATATGCTGCCCATAGCCCTCATGAGGCTACGGACATCCCCCAAACGGCCACTATTGTTAAGTCCTCATGAAATGATGTATGGACGACCATTCTTAACTTCTGATTTGTTTCTTGACGAGGATGCCAATACACTCTTAAAACATATAATTGACCTGGGAAGGTTTCAGCAAGAACTCCAACGGTATGGAGAACAAACCACAGGAAGACTTGAAAAATCCCCAGGTAAAGCCAGGGGATCAAGGATCAGTAAAGACCTGGCAAGAAAAAGGGAGTCCAAACCAGCTGTCCGAGAAATGGACAGGGCCTTACCAGGTTGTTCTAGTGACTTCAACCACTGTAAAAGTGAAGGGTCTATCTGCCTGGGTCCACAATTCTAGAATAAAACCCTAGGGCCTACAGGAGAGGGAGACAGAAACTGAGACTCCAAAGCCAGAGGACAGCTATTCCTGTGAACCTGTTGAAGATCTCAGGCTCTTGTTCAAGCAGAACCCCATCAATCCTGCCTCAGATAAGTAAAATGCATCATATGATGTTCTTCCTCTTTCTAATCATATCTCCCTGTATGGCTATTGATCTCTCCCTAAACGAGGCATGTTCACTTACAAACCACACTGCTTCTCAACTGAACCTAAGCAGCCCGGGCTGCATCTGCATTAATGACAAAGGTTGGGGGTATGTCCAACCCATCCCAGGGTATCAATATCAAAGGCCCACCCTTCCAGCCGAGCTATGGGCTGTTACTCAGCGCCCCCATGAGGTCGTAATATGGCCTTTTGGGAAAAGGGGGAAAAAAAACTTCATGTCTTGGTACCAGCAACAACTGTCTCTATTTACCCCCTGGATGACATCTGCAATCCCACCTGAGCCCTTATTTTCTCTCATGAGTAACATCCCCCAAGTGACCTTCCCTATCTCTCTAAAAAGCCACTCCCTAACAGGGCTGTCAGTGAGAAATCTAGACGACTCACAATGTGGGGTGACCGTCACTGTTGAAACTGATGGGAAAAACCGGGACAGGCCCTGCAGCTGGGAGACCAGCCGACGCCACCCCCTGCCAGCACGCGCCTGGCCCGGCCCGAGGCGCTTTCCAGACCCCGAGCGGCCTGGCGAGGCTGCGGGAGCTCTGGCGGGGGTTGGGGAGGGGGGTGGCTTGAGCGGGGAGGACCTCTCGGTGCCCGCCCACCCCCCGCTCCCCACCATCCCGTTCGCTGATCAGGGTCACGTGGCTCCGGACAAGCGGGGCGTCGGCCCGGGCCCGCGGTCCCCGGAGCCTCCTGCGGGCTTAGGGGCAGCCCAGCCAGGGCCCCAGGCGCCCATCCTGCCGGCTGTGCAAACCCCATGGAGTGCCTCAGCCCCGCCCTGTCCCCAAACCGAGGCCCGCCCTGCCCCCACGCCACGGGCCCAGCATAGGACCTTCCTGAGAGAGCGGACGAGCGACAGCCAGGCACACGGACAGGCACTCGCACGCACCCACGCCAGGTGAGACAGAACAGAAAGAGTCGAGTGTTCAGAGAGAGACTGGAAGACAGCGTGTGGGCAGGGGGGGCCTCGGGCAGGATGCCGGGCAGCTGCAGAGACCACCCGGCCCTGAGCAGCCAAAGCGATGGGGGCGGGGGGAGGCCACTGAGCAGCGGCGGGCCTGGAGAGGCCCAGGGTGGGAGGACACCTGAGACCTCCGTGCTACGAGCACCGCCCCCACCCCCCAACCGCCTGCACGCATGCCACGCCGGGGCGCTCTGACACTAGCTTCTCTGGAGTTTTGTCACTTGAATTTCTCTCCCTCTGCTCAACTGAGGGATGACAGTGTATTGAACAGCTAGGTCATTTCCAAATAAATTAAGCTTAGTGTTTCACAGGACACCCGGACATGTATGGAGAGACCAGCACGGATGCATGGACACCAACCTTGGTAACTGGACAACCAATGGGAAATTACTGTCTGACTCAGGAGAGAGAAAGAAACCCGAACAGATGGAATGAAATGAACAGAAACACAGGCTTTGCAACTCACACCCTAATTCAATTACTAGAAAATAAACAACCCTATAACCATTTTAGAAAAACTATAGACCTCTCCATGACCTTTGGTCGGGTGAGGAGTTCAAACACACAGCAAAAAAAAGCCAACTTTTCCAAGTCGTGAATATGTTAGTTCACACATTGACTTTTACATTGAAATGTGTAACAAATAAACTTAAAATCATTGACTCACTACATAAGCATGGAAGTATTTTAAACATAAAATATATTCTATAGTATTCAGGAAGCACTTGGCACATCTGTAAGTGTATCAGACCCAAAACTGGAACGTAGTGGAAGAGGCAGGATAGTCTAAAAATGAATCCCTAACTAAACGGAACACACAGGATTACTGTAGATAAAAAAGTTTAAAGAAGAGAAGCTAGAAATCAGTCAATAAATGTCTTAGGGGTTAGCTTAGAGTGACTAGCCTCTGCGTGACTCTTTAAATTTTTCATGTTTGCAGCTTCCAAACTTTCCATGGTGAGAATAATACTTTCGCCTCCAAACCAGAGTGACTTGGGGACACAAAGGTAGAAGTCGATAATTTTCTTTGCCTATGTCTGAATATTTACAGTCAGAGGTAGAAAAGTAGGAGTCTGTCCCTTGTCGAGATGATGTCAATCCCCAGGTGTGGGATGTCTCCAGCCGTGGTTTAGCCATAAATGTTCCACCAGTAAAGATTTCTCTGAGACCAAATGCTCCCTATCCCTGGAAAAGACAATATCCCTTAAAACCAGAAGCTCTTGACTGTCTTAGACCATTAGTTAACAAATACGGAGATACTGGAACTCGAATCAGCTGTGAGTCCCCCTGCAACACCCCAATCTTGCCCGTTCAAAAACCAGATGGATCTTACCGATTCGTCCAGGATCTAAGAGCTGTTAATGAAGCTGTGGTTCCCATCCACCCCATAGTCCCAAACCCATATACCCTCCTATCCCAAGTCCCACGAAATGCCAAGTACTTCTCAGTCTTGGACCTTCAAGGTGCTTTCTTTTGCATTCCTCTCCATCCTGTGTCCCAAAAACTCTTTGCTTTTGAGTGGCGGGACTTGGAAACAAGAGAGACCATACAACTCTCGACTGGACTCGACTACCCCAAGGGTTTAGGGACAGCCCTCATATCTTCGGGACTTCCTCGGGGAGAGAACTAAGGGAATTAACTTTAACAAACAGTAGTCTAATACAGTATGTGGATGACTTGCTCATAGCTAGGCCAGATTTTACCAGCTCTCAAATGGACACTATTTAAAACGCTAACTTTCCTGTATGAAAAGGGTTATTGAGTATCCCCCAAGTAGGCTCAGATTAGCTTAACCCAAGTAAAAAACCTTGGATTTATAATTACGGAGAGAAAAACAATGCCTGACCCCGAGGGGAGATCCCTCATCTTAAATACCCCGTACCCCCAAACAAAACAACAGCTTAGGGGATTTTTAGGAAGGACCGGGTTTTGCAGGATCTGGGTTCCTAATTATGGCAATCTGGCCAGACCCCTATATGAAAATTTAAGGGGGAAAGACGAAGAGCCACTCGACTGGCATGAGACCTGCAAGGTGGACTTTAATGCCCTAACAGAGTCCATCACTACAGCCCCAGCTTTAGGCCTCCCCAACCTGGAGAAGCCTTTTAGACTCTATGTTTCTGGAAGGACAGGAACTGCTCTTGGGGTGTTAGACCAGATGATGGGGCCTGTATTACAACCTGTGGCTTATCTCTCAAAATAACTAGATCAGTTGGCCAGAGGGTGGCCCACTTGCCTCCGGGCAGCAGCAGTCACCGCTCTTATGGTTAAGGAGGCATCTAAGCTGACCCTGGGTCAGCCCACCACAGTGTATACGCCTCACCGGGTGCAAGCAGTCTTGGAAACGAAAGGGGACAGGTGGATGACAAGGGGAAGGATCATCCAATACCAAGCCCTCCTGCTTGACACTCCAGAAATAAAGTTGAGGGTCTGCCAGACTTTAAATCCAGCAACCTTACTGCCAGATCCCCCTACCTCCCCTCTGGATCACCAATGCATACAAATCACAGACGAGTTATACTCTTCTCGCCGGGACCTATCAGAGACACCTTTATCTGACCCAGAGGAAAACTGGCACACAGATAGCAGCAGTTTTGTAGAAAAGGGAGAAAGGAAAGCAGGATATGCTGTAGCGAGCCTGGAAGAAACTAAGGAAAGTGGGTCTCTTCCCCCAGACACCTCAGCCCAGTAAGCTGAACTTTTGGCCCTGACAAGAGCTTTGGAGTTAGGAGAAGGAAAGAGGATTAATGTGTGTATGGACTCTAAGTATGCTTTCCTCATTCTGCATGCCCATGCAGCAATTTGGAAAGAAAGAGGGATGCTCAGTGCCCGAAGCTCTGCTATTAAACACAAAGAGCTCATTCTCAGGCTCCTGGAGGCAGTCAAACTTCCTGAAAAATTAGCTGTCATCCACTGCAAGAGTCACCAAAAGGGGCAAGAAAAAGAGGCTCAGGGAAATAGGAAAGCTGATCAAGAGGCAGGACGAACTGCTGGGGAAGCTACCTCTGCCACTGCTATCTGCCCCCTTTTCCTCAAGGAAACCCTGACTCCAGATTTTACCCCAGGGGGACATTCCCGATATGCTGAGCGGGGCTGGGAGATTGGGTCACATGGGTGGTTTCAGCCTGATCAGGCCCAAATAATACTCCCTGATTCTCAGGTTTAAAACATTACTAACTCCTTACATAAGAGCGCCCATTTTGGAAAAGATAATCTAGAAATCTTGCTTAAGCCTATTCTCTCCCATCCCCAGTTAGCTAAGGTTGTTAAACAAGTCACACAAAATTGTGACACCTGTCTAAAAAATAACCCAAAAACCAGACCTCCTCTAATTACACCTGTCCAACATCGGGGATCATACCCAGGAGCGGACTGGAAAGTAGTATTTACAGCCATGCCCAAGACCCAAGGGTTTTCTTACTTGCTATTCTTTATTGACACATTCACAGGATGGATCGAAGCGTTCCCTACTGAGACTGAGTGAGCTACAGAAGTCTGTAAAGCTCTTCTGAAGGAGATAGTGCCTAGGTTTGGGCTGCCTCGGTCACTTCAGAGTGACAACGGGCCCTCACTTACAGCCAAGATACCCCAGAACCTAGCCGCATGCTTAGGCATAAAATACCAGCTCCACTCATCGTGGACGCCTCAAGCTTCAGGAAAGGTAGAGAGAGCCAACCAGACTCTTAAAAGGGCTCTGGCTAAGCTACGTCATAAACACATAATAAGTGAACACATATGCTGCCCATAGCCCTCATGAGGCTACGGACATCCCCCAAACGGCCACTATTGTTAAGTCCTTATGAAATGCTGTATGGACGACCATTCTTAACTTCTGATTTGTTTCTTGACGAGGATGCCAATACACTCTTAAAACATATAATTGACCTGGGAAGGTTTCAGCAAGAACTCCAACGGTATGGAGAACAAACCACAGGAAGACTTGAAAAATCCCCAGGTAAAGCCAGGGGATCAAGTATCAGTAAAGACCTGGCAAGAAAAAGGGAGTCCAAACCAGCTGTCCGAGAAATGGACAGGGCCATATCAGGTTGTTCTAGTGATTTCAACTGCTGTAAAAGTGAAGAGTCTATATGCCTGGGTCCACAATTCTAGAATAAAACCCTATGGCCTACAGGAGGGGGAGACAGAAACTGAGACTCCAAAGCCAGAGGACAGCTATTCCTGTGAACCTTTTGAAGATCTCAGGCACTTGTTCAAGCAGAACCCCATTAATCCTGCCTCAGATAAGTAAAATGCATCATATGATGTTCTTCCTCTTTCTAATCATATCTCCCTGTATGGCTATTGATCTCTCCCTAAACGAGGCATGTTCACTTGCAAACCACACTGCTTCTCAACTGAACCTGAGCAGCCCGGGATGCATCTGCATTAATGACAAAGGTTGGGGGTATGTCCAACCCATCCCAGGGTATCAATATCAAAGTCCCACCCTTCCAGCCGAGCTATGGGCTGTTACTCAGAGCCCCCATGTGGTCGTAATATGGCCTTTTGGGAAAAGGGCGAAAAAAAACTTCATGTCTTGGTACCAGCAACAACTGTCTCTATTTACCCCCTGGATGACATCTGCAATCCCACCTGAGCCCTTATTTTCTCTCATGACTAACATCCCCCAAGTGACCTTCCATATCTCTCTAAAAAGCCACTCCCTAACAGGGGTGTCAGCGAGAAATCTAGACGACTCACAATGTGGGGTGACCGTCACTGTTGAAACTGATGGGAAAAACCGGGACAGGCCCTGCAGCTGGGAGACCAGCCGACGCCACCCCCGGCCAGCACGCGCCTGGCCCGGCCCGGAGCGCTTCCCGGACCCCGAGCGGCCTGGCGAGGCTGCGGGAGCACTGGCGGGGGTTGGGGAGGGGGGTGGCTTGAACGGGGAGGACGTCTCGTTGCCCGCCCACCCCCCGCTCCCCACCATCCCGTTCGCTGCTCAGGGTCACGTGGCTCCGGACGAGTGGGGCGTCGGCCCGGGGCCGCAGTCCCCGGAGCCTCCTGCGGGCTTAGGGGCAGCCCAGCCGGGGCCCCAGGCGCCCATCCTACCGGCTGTGCAAACCCCCTGGAGCGCCTCAGCCCCGCCCTGTCCCCAAACCGAGGCCCGCGCTGCCCCCACGCCACGGGCACAGCACAGGACCTTCCTGAGAGAGCGGACGAGCGACAGCCAGGCACACGGACAGGCACTCGCACGCACACACGCCGGGTGAGACAGAGGCAGAAAGAGTCGAGGGTTCAGAGAGAGACACCGGAAGACAGCCTGTGGGCAGGGGGGGCTTCGGGCAGGATGCCGGGCAGCTTCAGAGACCACCCGGCCCTGAGCAGCAAACGCGATGGGGGCGGGGGGAGGCTGCCGAGCAGAGGCAGGCCTGCAGAGGCCCAGGTTGGGAGGGCACCTGAGATATCCGCGGTCCGCGCCCCTCCCAACCCAACCCCCTGAACGCACGCCCCTCTCCGACGAAAGCTTCTCCAGAGTTTGATCACCTGAATTTCTATCCTTGTGCTCAACTGAGTGATGACAGTATATTGCACAGCTAGGTCATTTCCAAATAAATTAAGCTTAGTGTTTCACAGGACACCCGGACATGTATGGAGAGACCAGCACGGATGCATGGACACCAACCTTGGTAACTGGACAACCAATGGAAAATTACTGTCTGACTCAGGAGAGAGAAAGAAAGCCGAACAGATGGAAAAATTGAACAGAAACACAAACTTTGCAACTCACACCCCAATTCAATTACCGAAAAAAACAACAACACTATAACCATTTTAGAAAAACAATAGACCTCTCCATGACCTTTGGTCCGGTGAGGAATTCTTACACACAACAAAAAAAGCCACCTTTTCCAAATCGAGAATATGTTAGTTCACACATTGATTTTACATTGAAATTTGTAACAAATAAACTTAAAATCATTGACTCACTACATACGCATGGAAGTATTTTAAACATAAAATATGTTCTATAGTATTCAGGAAGCACTTGGCACATCTGTAAGTGTATCAGACCCCAAACTGGAACTTAATGGAAGAGTCAGTATAGTCTATAAATGAATCCCAAACTAAAAGGAACACACAGCATTACGTACATCAAAAAGGTTAAAGAAGAGAAACTAGAAATCAGTCAATAAATGTTTTAGGGTTTAGCCTAGAGTGACTAGCCTCTGCGTTACTTTTTAAATTTTTCATATTTGCATCTTCCCAATTTTCCAAGCTGAGAATAATACTTTCATATCAGTTTCGAGATCAGTCTCACACTAAAGACAGTAAGAGTGGAATAAAAAATAAGAAATGCTTGGGGGGGGGGGAAGAAATGCTTGAACTAAAGGTGGTACTGATGAAATTATTTGCAGGGCAGCCAAGGAGTCACAAATGTAGAGAACAGACTTATGGACACGGGCAGGGGTGAGGAAGGAGAGGGTGAGATGAATGCAGAGGAACATGGAAACATAGTACCATACGTTAAAAGAGATGCCAATGCAATTTGCTGTATGACTCAGGGGACTCAAACAGGGGCTCTGCAACAAGCTAGAGGGGTGGAATGGGGACGAGGAGACGGGAGAGTGGTTAGGAGGGAGGAGACCTATGTAAACCTGTGTCTCATTCACGTTGATGTTTGGCAACAAAATTCTGTAAAGCAACTATCCTTCAATTGAAAGAAAAAGTCATGTATGGACTTACCAAACAAGGTCTTGTGTACTTCTAGCATGGCCTTCTGTTTCGTGCTGCCATCCTTAATTCATTCTTCCATATCATTAAACAGACCAAAGAAACCTTTTATCGTTTCTTCAAGTGATTGAAGCCACTCTATGTGATTTTAAAAAATAAATGTGGATAAGACGGATATGACCAAAGCAATCTAATGACAATATCTGTGCTTCATTAAAGACTTCTGCAGAGAACTAGTAAATTTTTTGTATAGTATCAGAAGAATTTTTTAAATCCACACCAACATTTCTTTCGCCTCCGCTAGCCATCTAGACAAGGAAAACTGATTTTACCAATCAATGTCCCTAGTTCTGCTCCCTCACCGATTTTTACGCAATACGTGTTACTCAGGCAGGAGACCCTGGTTCAATTCCTGGGTCAGGAAGATCCGCTGGAGAAGGGATAGGCTACCCACTCCAGGATTAGTGGGCTTCCCTTGTGGCTCAGTTGGTAAAGAATCATTCCTCTGTACCAAGAGTAGCTCAACTCCTCTCAAAGCAAATACAGGACGGTAGTCACTATGCAGGACAAAGATGATTCTGTACATTTATACTACTCGCTCATGAGCTTGACAGAGGTTCTAGATCTGTTAACACATTTTTTTTTTTAAGTGATATCCGCATGTGCAGGTGAAAGTGGCTCAGTTCGTGCCTGACGCTTTGCAGCCCCAAGGACTACACAGTCCATGGAATTCTCTAGGCCAGAATACTGGAGTGGGTAGCCTATCCCTTCTCCAGGGGATCTTCCTGACCCAGGACTCAAAGCGGGGTCTCCTGCGTTGCAGGCAGATTCTTTAGCAACTGAGCTAGTAGGGCTTCCCTGGTGGCTCAGTTGCTAAAGAATATCTGCATAACTGTCTATCGGTTTGGAATTAGCAATCTGTCTGTGAGCAGGGCCGGTCATAAGCAGCTTCTGTGAAAAAACAGAAGCATGTCTGCCTGACTTGCTTCTCTGAGGAGCATTCACTTTTCTTGCGCTAGTGCACATAGCAAGTTTCTAAGTGAGAAAGTAATGGCTATTATCACAGCTGGCCACTGAGGTACTTAATGGCAGAGGCAATCCCAGCTCTGCCAAGCAGTAGCCATCACGAAATCAGCTATTGTCATTGTAGCCAAGTTCCGTGAATTTGTGGTGTTATTTGTTGTGTTCTTCAAGAAGATGCCTTCGCCCTGCCAGTAAGACATATTTCCATAACACACAGCCATGCACTCAAACGATGTGCATCCTCCAGTAAAGCCCAGCCCCGATGTCTTAGAGGAGCCTCTCTGCCCATTGTCATAAGCCAGTCTAATTTTGTGTGAGACCGTGAAAACTCAGTGTCTTTATTACGCTTGTACTTCTGACGGGAGGTCTGAGAAAGCACTTCTGAAGGTTTATTCCTACCAGTCATTGTCATATTTATCGAGCCTTTACTTTATACTTTTTCTTATTTTTTACTTCTAGAGTTTCTTGCTACCAACCCGTCTCCCTCCACCCTCGTGCACACACGGTCAGTCATGGTATCCCATGGACTTCAGCCCGCCAGACTCCTCTGCCCTTGGATTTTTCCAGGCAAGAATATTGGAGTTGGTTGCCATTTCCTTCTCCATGTATGGAGTCTTTAAAGATTCCATCACTGAGGTGTTGCTTCTCCACTTGTACATGCCCTTCCTCCCTAAGTGCAGAAGAAGTCATCCCCACTTCCCAACATGTCTGTTTTCCGTCCTCTGGAGTATATATTGCTTGAGCTCACCACAGCGTCACGATATTCTAGAAACCCTTCTGATTGCAGTCTCTTCGGGAGGTTACAAGTGCTTCAAACCTCAGAATTTTACAAAGCACTTTTTAGACCTCAGCTGAAAGGGAAGTCATCACTCAGTGGCAGTCACAGGCTTCCATGGCCTGGACTTGATTATGGGCTGTGCTTTCATAATCATCGTGTGTCCGATACCAAATAAGATGTCACTGAGAAATTTTTTTCTTTCTCATCATTGTATCTTTCATGTTTATTTAGATATATTATGGGTTTTCCTATATATCTTCCCTTAGGGATGAGGGTCTTAAGTCAGTAGAACTTACTACAACTGATTTCCAGGTAGCTGTGTTAGGACAGGAAAAAGAATGACCAGCTGCTGGATTCTTAAGATTATGTATGAAAATATGATTCGTTTTACTGTGTGAAGTCATCCGAATCTAACTTTCTGAAGTAGGCCTTGAGAAAAATAAAAAAAAATCGCCTAACTACTAGGCGGTCTCCCATCCAAGTACTGACCAGGCCCGACCCTGCGCAGTTTCCCAGATCAGAGGAGAGAGGGCACGTTCAGGGTGGTATGGCCTTAGACCGAGGTGGCTGCCAGGCGCCGCAGGAGCCCTGCGTTGCGCCTCCCTTGCGGTCTGACCTGCCAGTCGGACCTGGGGCTGCAGTTCTCCAGCGGGCGCGCGCTGCACTTGAGCCGCACGAGCCGCGACTGGACTCCGGCCGGCCAGAGCCTGCAGCTCGGCGGCCAGCGGAGGGCGCCCCCGCTCCGCACACCGCGAGCCCAGGCCAGCACCCGTCTGGCACGGCCGGCCGGCGCCTGTCGTGCCTGCGGAAACTGGGGTGGGGGGAGGGGGGTTGGGCAGAGCAGCGAGGACGTCTCGGTGCCCCCTCACCCCCTGTCACCCACCATCCCGTTCGCTGCTCAGGGTCAGGTGGCTCAGGACGAGCGGGGCTTCGGCCCGGGTCCTGGTCCCCGGAGCCTCCTGGGGCTTAGGGGCAGCCAAGCCGGGGCCCCAGGGGCCCGTCCTGCCGGCTGCGCAAACCCCCTGGAGCGCCTCTGCCCCGTCTTTTCGCCCTACCGAGGCCCGCCCTGCCCCCACGCCCGGGCTCAGCACAGGACCTTCCTGGGAGAGCAGACGAGCGACAGCCAGGCACACGGAGAGGCACTCGCACGCACCCACGCCAGGTGAGACAGAGGCAGAAAGAGTCGAGGGTTCAGAGAGAGACTGGAAGACAGCGTGTGGGCAGGGGGGGCCTCGGGCAGGATGCCGGGCAGCTGCAGAGACCACCCGGCCCTGAGCAGCCAAAGCGATGGGGGCGGGGGGAGGCCACTGAGCAAGGGCGGACCTGGAGAGGCCCATGGTGGGAGGACAACTGAGACCTCCTCGCTCCGCGCACCGCCCCCTCCCCCCAACCCCCTGCACGCATGCCACGCCGGGGCGCTCTGACACTAGCTTCTCTGGAGTTTTGTCACTTGAATTTCTCTCCCTCTGCTCAACTGAGGGATGACAGTGTATTGAACAGCTAGGTCATTTCCAAATAAATTAAGCTTAGTGTTTCACAGGACACCCGGGCATGAATGCAGAGACCAGCACGGATGCATGGACACCAACCTTGGTAACTGGACAACCAATGGGAAATTACTGTCTGACTCAGAAGAGAGAAAGAAACCCGAACAGATGGAATGAAATGAACAGAAACAGAAGCTTTGCAACTCACACCCTAATTCAATGACCAGAAAATAAACAACACTATAACCATTTTAGAAAAACAATAGACCTCTCCATGACCTTTGGTCGGGTGAGGAGTTCAAACACACACCAAAAAAAAAGCCAACTTTTCCACGTCGTGAATATGTTAGTTCACACATTGACTTTTACATTGAAATGTGTAACAAATAAACTTAAAATCATTGACTCACTACATAAGCATGGAAGTATTTTAAATATAAAATATGTTCTATAGTATTCAGGAAGCACTTGGCACATCTGTAAGTGTATCAGACCGAAAAATGGAACGTAGTGGAAGAGTCAGGATAGTCTAAAAATGAATCCCTAACTAAAAGGAACACAGAGGATTACTCTAGATAAAAAAGGTTAAAGAAGAGAAGCTAGAAATCAGTCAATAAATGTCTTAGGGGTTAGCTTAGAGTGACTAGCCTCTGCGTGACTCTTTAAATTTTTCATGTTTGCAGCTTCCAAATTTTCCATTTTGAGAATAATACTTTCGCCTCCAAACCAGAGTGACTTGGGGACACAAAGGTAGAAGTCGATAATTTTCTTTGCCTATGTCTGAATATTTACAGTCAGAGGTAGAAAAGGAGGAGTCTGTCCCTTGTCTAGATGAGGTCAATCCCCAGGTGTGGGATGTCTCCAGCCCTGGTTTAGGCATAAATGTTCCACCAGGAAAGATTTCTCTGAGACCAAATGCTCCCTAGCCCTGGAAAAGACAATATCCCTTAAAACCAGTAGCTCTTGAGGGTCTTAGACCATTAGTTAACAAATACCGAGATACTGGAACTCGAATCAGCTGTGAGTCCTCCTGCAACACCCCAATCTTGCCCGTTCAAAAACCAGATAGATCTTACCGATTCGTCCAGGATCTAAGAGCTGTTAATGAAGCTGTGGTTCCCATCCACCCCATAGTCCCAAACCCATATACGCCCATATCCCAAGTCCCAGGAAATGCCAAGTACTTCTCAGTCTTGGACCTTCAAGGTGCTTTCTTTTGCATTCCTCTCCATCCTGAATCCCAAAAACTCTTTGCTTTTGAGTGGCGGGACTTGGAAACAAGAGAGACCATACAACTCTCGACTGGACTCGACTACCCCAAGGGTTTAGGGACAGCCCTCATATCTTCGGGACTTCCTCGGGGAGAGAACTAAGGGAATTAACTTTAACAAACAGTAGTCTAATACAGTATGTGGATGACTTGCTCATAGCTAGGCCAGATTTTACCAGCTCTCAAATGGACACTATTTAAAACGCTAACTTTCCTGTATGAAAAGGGTTATCGAGTACCCCCAAGTAGGCTCAGATTAGCTTAACCCAAGTAAAATATCTTGGATTTATAATTACGGAGAGAAAAAGAATGCCTGACCCGAGGGGAGATCCCTCATCTTAAATACCCCGTACCCCCAAACAAAACAACATCTTAGGGGATTTTTAGGAAGGACCGGGTTTTGCAGGATCTGGATTCCTAATTATGGCAATCTGGCCAGACCCCTATATGAAACTTTAAGGGGGAAAGAGGAAGAGACACTCGACTGCCATGAGACCTGCAAGGTGGCCTTTAATGCCCTAAAAGAGTCCATCACTACAGCCCCAGCTTTAGGCCTCCCCAACCTGGAGAAGCCTTTTAGACTCTATGTTTCTGGAAGGACAGGAACTGCTCTGGGGTGTTAGAGCAGATGATGGGGCCCGTATTACAACCTGTGTCTTATCTCTCAAAATAACTAGATGAGGTGGCCAGAGGGTGGCCCACTTGCCTCCGGGCAGTAGCAGCCACCGCTCTTATGGTTAAGGAGGCATCTCAGCTGACCCTGGGTCAGCACACCACAGTTTATACGCCACACCTGGTGGAAGCAGTCTTGGAAACGAAAGGGGACAGGTGGATGACAGGGGGAAGGATCACCCAATACCAAGCCCTCCTCCTTGACACTCCAGAAATAAAGTTGAGCGTCTGCCAGACTTTAAATCCAGCAACCTTACTACCAGATCCCCCTACCTCCCCTCTGGATCACCAATGCATACAAATCACAGACGACTTATACTCTTCTCGCCGGGACCTATCAGAGACACCTTTATGTGACCCAGAGGAAAACTGGCACACAGATGGCAGCAGTTTTGTAGAAAAGGGAGAGAGGAAAGCAGGATATGCTGTATCGAGCCTGGAAGAAACTAAGGAAAGTGGGTCTCTTCCCCCAGACACCTCAGCCCAGAAAGCTGAACTTTTGGCCCTGACAAGAGCTTTGGAGTTAGGAGAAGGAAAGAAGATTAATGTGTGTATGGACTCTAAGTATGCTTTCCTCATTCTGCATGCCCGTGCAGCAATTTGGAAGAAAGAGGGATGCTCAGTGCCCGAAGCTCTGCTATTAAACACAAAGAGCTCATTCTCAGGCTCCTGGAGGCAGTCAAACTTCCTGCAAAATTAGCTGTCATCCACTGCAAGAGTCACCAAAAGGGGCAAGAAAAAGAGGCTCAGGGAAATAGGAAAGCTGATCAAGAGGCAGGACGAGCTGCCGGGGAAGCTACCTCTGCCACTGCTATCTGCCCCCTTTTCCTCAAGGAAACCCTGACTCCAGATTTTATCCCAGGGGGACATTCCCGATATGCTGAGCGGGGCTGGGAGATTGGGTCACATGGGTGGTTTCAGCCTGATCAGGCCCAAATAATACTCCCTGATTCTCAGGTTTAAAACATTACTAACTCCTTACATAAGAGCGCCCATTTTGGAAAAGATAATCTAGAAATCTTGCTTAAGCCTATTCTCTCCCATCCCCAGTTAGTTAAGGTTGTTAAACAGGTCACACAAAATTGTGACACCTGTCTAAAAATAACCCAAAAACCAGACCTCCTCTAATTACACCTGTCCAACATCGGGGATCATACCCAGGAGCGGACTGGCAATGCCGCTCCGCATTTAGAATTTACAGCCATGCCCAAGACCCAAGGGTTTTCTTACTTGCTAGTCTTTATTGACACATTCACAGGATGGATCGAAGCGTTCCCTACTGAGACTGAGAGAGCTACAGAAGTCTGTAAAGCTCTGCTGAAGGAGATAGTGCCTAGGTTTGGGCTGCCTCGGTCACTTCAGAGTGACAACGGGCCCTCACTTACAGCCACGATACCCCAGAACCTAGCCGCATGCTTAGGCATAAAATACCAGCTCCGCTCATCCTGGAGGCCTCAAGCTTCAGAAAAGGTAGAGAGAGCCAACCAGACTCTTAAAAGGGCTCTGGCTAAGCTATGTCAGAAACACCTAATAAGTGGACACATATGCTGCCCATAGCCCTCATGAGGCTATGAATATCCCCCAAACGGCCACTATTGTTAAGTCCTTATGAAATGATGTATGGACGACCATTCTTAACGTCTTATTTGTTTCTTGATGAGGATGCCAATACACTCTTAAAACATATAATTGACCTGGGAAGGTTTCAGCAAGAACTCCAACGGTATGGAGAACAAACCACAGGAAGACTTGAAAAATCTCCAGGTGAAGCCAGGGGATCAAGTATCAGTAAAGACCTGGCAAGAAAAAGGGAGTCCAAACCAGCTGTCCGAGAAATGGACAGGGCCATATCAGGTTGTTCTAGTGACTTCAACTGCTGTAAAATGAAGGGTCTATCTGCCTGGGTCCACAATTCTAGAATAAAACCCTATGTCCTACAGGAGGGGGAGACAGAAACTGAGACTCCAAAGCCAGAGGACAGCTATTCCTGTGAACCTGTTGAAGATCTCAGGCTCTTGTTCAAGCAGAACCCCATCAATCCTGCCTCAGATAAGTAAAATGCATCATATGATGTTCTTCCTCTTTCTAATCATATCTCCCTGTATGGCTATTGATCTCTCCCTAAACGAGGCATGTTCACTTGCAAACCACACTGCTTCTCAACTCAACCTAAGCAGCCCGGGCTGCATCTGCATTAATGACAAAGGTTGGGGGTATGTCCAACCCATCCCAGGGTATCACTATCAAAGGCCCACCCTTCCAGCCGAGCTATGGGCTGTTGCTCAGCGCCCCCATGTGGTCGTAATATGGCCTTTTGGGGAAAGGGGAAAAAAAAACTTCATGTCTTGGTACCAGCAACAACTGTCTCTATTTACCCACTGGATGACATCTGCAATCCCACCTGAGCCCTTATTTTCTCTCATGACTAACATCCCCCAAGTGACCTTCCCTATCTCTCTAAAAAGCCACTCCCTAACAGGGGTGTCAGTGAGAAATCTAGACGACTCACAATGTGGGGTGACCGTCACTGTTGAAACTGATGGGAAAAACCGGGACAGGCCCTGCAGCTGGGAGACCAGCCGACGCCACCCCCGGCCAGCACGCGCCTGGCCCAGCCCGGGGCGCTTCCCGGACCCCAAGCGGCCTGGCGAGGCTGCGGCAGCTCTGGCGGGCGTTGGGGAGGGGGGTGGCTTGAGCGGGGAGGACATATCGGTGCCCCCCCACCCCCCGCCACCCACCATCCCGTTCGCTGCACAGGGTCACGTGGCTCCGGACGAGCGGGTCGTCGGCCCGGGGCCGGGGTCCCCGGAGCCTCCTGCGGGCTTAGGGGCAGCCCAGCCGGGGCCCCAGGCGCCCATCCTGCCGGCTGTGCAAACCCCCTGGAGTGCCAGACCCACCCTGTCCCCAAACCGAGGCCCGCCCTGCCCCCACGCCACGGGCCCAGCACAGGACCTTCCTGAGAGAGCGGACGAGCGACAGTCAGGCACACGGACAGGCACTCGCACGCACCCACGCCAGGTGAGACAGAGACAGAAAGAGATGAGGGTTCAGAGAGACACCGGAAGACAGCGTGTGGGCAGGGGGGGCTTCGGGCAGGATGCCGGGCAGCTTCAGAGACCACCCGGCCCTGAGCAGCAAACGTGATGGGGGCGGGGGGAGGCTGCCGAGCAGAGGCAGGCCTGCAGAGGCCCAGGTTGGGAGGGCACCTGAGATATCCGCGGTCCGCGCCCCTCCCAACCCAACCCCCTGAACGCACGCCCCTCTCCGACGAAAGCTTCTCCAGAGTTTGATCACCTGAATTTCTATCCTTGTGCTCAACTGAGTGATGACAGTATATTGCACAGCTAGGTCATTTCCAAATAAATTAAGCTTAGTGTTTCACAGGACACCCGGACATGTATGGAGAGACCAGCACGGATGCATGGACACCAACCTTGGTAACTGGACAACCAATGGGAAATTACTCTCTGACTCAGGAGAGAGAAAAAAAGCCGAACAGATGGAAAAAATGAACAGAAGCACAAACTTTGCAACTCACACCCCAATTCAATTACCGAAAAAAACAACAACACTATAACCATTTTAGAAAAACAATAGACCTCTCCATGACCTTTGGTCAGGTGAGGAATTCTTACACACAACAAATAAAGCCACCTTTTCCAAATCGAGAATATCTTAGTTCACACATTGATTTTACAATGAAATGTGTAACAAATAAACTTAAAATCATTGACTCTCTACATACGCATGGAAGTATTTTAAACATAAAATATGTTCTATAGTATTCAGGAAGACTTGGCACATCTTAAGTGTATCAGACCCCAAACTGGAACTTAATGGAAGAGTCAGGATAGTCTAAAAATGAATCCCTAACTAAAAGGAATACACAGGATTACGTAGATCAAAAAGGTTAAAGAAGAGAAACTAGAAATCAGTCAATAAATGTTTTAGGGGTTAGCCTAGAGTGACTAGCCTCTGCGTTACTTTTTAAATTTTTCATGTTTGCATCTTCCAAATTTTCCATGCTGAGAATAATACTTTCATATCAGTTTCGAGATCAGTCTCACATTAAAGACAGTAAGAGTGGAATAAGAAATAAGAAATGCTTGGGGGGGGGGGAGAAATGCTTGAACTAATGGTGGTACTGATGAAATTATTTTCAGGGCAGCCAAGGAGTCACAGATGTAGAGAACAGACTTATGGACACGGGCAGGGGTGAGGAAGGAGAGGGTGAGATGAATGCAGAGGAACATGGAAACATAGTACCATACGTTAAAAGAGATGCCAATGCAATTTGCTGTATGACTCAGGGGACTCAAACAGGGGCTCTGCAACAAGCTAGAGGTGTGGAACGGGGAGGAGGAGATGGGAGAGAGGTTCAGGAGGGAGGAGACATATGTACACCTGTGGCTCATTCACGTTGATGTTTGGCAACAAAATTCTGTAAATCATCTATCCTTCAATTGAAAGAAAAAGTCATGTTTGGACTTACCAAACAAGGTCTTGTGTACTTCTAGCATGGCCTTCTGTTTTGTGCTGCCATCCTTAATTCATTCTTCCATATCATTAAACAGACTAGTCAAGTTTTTCCCAAAAACATCTTGAGCTCCTGCATCATGCTGATCAACTGCCTTCTCTCGATCCAGTATAGAATGGAGAACAAAGAAACCTTTTGTCGTTTCTTCAAGTGATTGAAGCCACTCTATGTGATTTTAAAAAATAAATGTGGATAAGACGGATATGACCAAAGCAATCTAATGAAAATATTTGTGCTTCATTAAAGACTTCTGCAGAGAACTAGTACATTTTTTGTATAGTATCAGAAGAATTTTTTAAATCCACACCAACATTTCTTTCGCCTCCGCTAGCCATCTAGACAAGGAAAACTGATTTTACCAATCAATGTCCCTAGTTCTGCTCCCTCACCGATTTTTACCCAATATGTGTTACTCAGGCAGGAGACCCTGGTTCAATTCCTGGGTCAGGAAGATCCGCTGGCGAAGGGATAGGCTACCCACTCCAGTATTAGTGAGCTTCCCTTGTGGCTCAGTTGGTAAAGAATCATTCCTCTGTACCAAGAGTAGCTCAACTCCTCTCAAAGCAAATACAGGATGGTAGTCACTATGCAGGACAAAGCTGATTCTGTACATTTATACTCCTTGCTCATGAGCTTGACAGAGGTTCTAGATCTGTTACCACATTTTTTTTTTTAAGTGATATCCGCATGTGCAGGTGAAAGTGGCTCAGTTCGTGCCTGACTCTTTGCGGCCCCAAGGACTACACAGTCCATGGAATCCTCTAGGCCAGAATACTAGGAGTGGGTAGCCTATCCCTTCCCCAGGGGATCTTCCCGACCCAGGACTCAAAGCGGGGTCTCCTGCGTTGCAGGCAGATTCTTTAGCAACTGAGCTAGTAGGACTTCCCTGGTGGCTCAGTTGCTAAAGAATATCTGCATAAAAGTCTATCGATTTGTAATTAGCAATCTGTGTGTGAGCAGGGCCGGTCATAAGCAGCTTCTGTGAGAAAACAGAAGCATGTCTGCCTGACTTGCTTCTCTGGGGAGCTTTCACTGTTCTTGCGCTAGTGCACATGGCAAGTTTCTAAGTGAGAAAGCTGGCCACTGAGGTACTTAATGGCAGAGGCAATCCCAGCTCTGCCAAGCAGTAGCCATCACGAAATCAGCGATTGTCATTGTAGCCATGTTCCGTGAATTTGTGGTGTTATTTGTTGTGTTCTTCAAGAAGATGCCTTCGCCCTGCCAGTAAGACATATTTCCATAACACACAGCCATGCACTCAATCGATGTGGATCCTCCAGTAAATCCCAGCCCCGATGTCCTAGAGGAGCCTCTCTGCCCATTGTCATAAGCCAGTCTAATTTTGTGTGAGACCGTGAAAACTCAGTGTCTTTATTACACTTGTGCTTCTGACGGGAGGTCTGAGAAGGCACTTCTGAAGGTTTATTCCTACCAGTCGTTGTCATATTTATCGAGTCTTTATTTTATATTATTTCTTATTTTTTACTTCTACAAGTTTCTAGCTACCAACCCGTCTCCCTCCACCTTCGTGCACACACGGTCAGGCATGGAATCCCGTGGACTTCAGCCCGCCAGACTCCTCTGCCCATGGATTTTTCCAGGCAAGAATACTGGAGTGGGTTGCCATTTCCTTCTCCATGTATGGAGTCTTTAAAAATTCCATCACTGAGGTGTTGCTTCTCCACTTGTACATGCCCTTCCTCCCTAAGTGCAGTAGAAGTCATCCCCACTTCCCAACATGTCTGTTTTCCGTCCTCTGGAGTATATATTGCTTGAGCTCACCACAGCGTCACGATATTCTAGAAACCCTTCTGATTGCAGTCTCTTCGGGAGGTTACAAGTGCTTCAAACCTCAGGATTTTACAAAGCACTTTTTACGACCTCAGCTGAAAGGGAAGTCAACACTCAGTGAGAGTCACAGGCTTCCATGGCCTGGACTTGATTATGGGCTGTGCTTTCATAATCATCGTGTTTCCGATACCAACTAAGATGTCACTGAGAAATTTTTTTTCTTTCTCATCATTGTATCTTTCATGTTTATTTAGATATATTATGGGTATTCCTACATATCTTCCCTTAGGGATGAGGGTCTTAAGTCAGTAGAACTTACTACAACTGATTTCCAGTTAGCTGTGTTAGGACAGGAAAAAGAATGACCAGCTGCTGGATTCTTAAGATTATGTATGAAAATATGATTCGTTTTACTGTGTGAAGTCATCCAATTCTAACTTTCTGAAGTCGGAATTCAGAAAAATCAAAAAAAATCGCCTAACTACTAGGTGGACTCCCATCCAAGTACTGACCAGGCCCGACCCTGCTCAGTTTCCCAGATCACAGGAGCGAGGGCATGTTCAGGGTGGTATGGCCTTAGACCGATACGGCTGCCAGGCGCTCCAGGAGCCCCGCGTTGCGCCTCCCTTGCGGTCTGACCTGCCGGTCGGGCCTGGGGCTGCAGTTCTCCAGCGGGCGCGCTGCACTTGAGCTGCACGACCCGCGACTGGACTCCGGCCGGCCAGAGCCTGCAGCTCGGCGGCCAGCGGAGGGCGCCCCCGCTCCGCACACCGCGAGCCCAGGCCAGCACCCGTCTGGCACGGCCGGCCGGGGCCTGGCGTGCCTGCGGAACCTGGGGTGGGGGGAGGGGGGTGGGCAGAGCAGCGAGGACATCTCGGTGCCCCCTCACCCCCTGTCACCCACCATCCCGTTCGCTGCTCAAGGTCAGGTGGCTCCGGACGATCGGGGCTTCGGCCCTGGTCCGCGGTCCCCGGAGCATCCTGGGGCTTAGGGGCAGCCCAGCCGGGGCCCCAGGCGCCCGTCCTGCTGGCTGCGCAAACGCTCTGGAGCGCCTCAGCCCCGTCTTTTCGCCCTACCGATGCCCGCCCTGCCCCCACGCCGCGGGCCCAGCACAGGACCTTCCTGGGAGAGCAGGCGAGCGACAGCCAGGGACACGGACAGGCACTCGCACGCACCCACGCCAGGTGAGACAGAGGCAGAAAGAGTCGAGGGTTCAGAGAGAGACTGGAAGATAGCGTGTGGGCAGGGGGGGGCCTCGGGCAGGATGCCGGGCAGCTGCAGAGACCACCCGGCCCTGAGCAGCCTAAGCGATGGGGGCGGGGGGGAGGCCACTGAGCAGCGGCGGACCTGGAGAGGCCCAGGGTGGGAGGACACCTGAGATCTCCGCGCTCCGCGCCCCGCCCCCCTCCCCCCAACCCCTGCACGCATGCCACGCCAGGGCGCTCTGAAACTAGCTTCTCTGGAGTTTTGTCACTTGAATTTCTCTCCCTCTGCTCAACTGAGTGATGACAGTGTATTGAACAGCTAGGTCATTTCCAAATAAATTAGGCTTAGTGTTTCACAGGACACCCGGACATGTATGGAGAGACCAGCACGGATGCATGGACACCAACCTTGGGAACTGGAGAACCAATGGGAAATTACTGTCTGACTCAGGAGAGAGAAAGAAACCCGAACAGATGGAATGAAATGAACAGAAACACAGGCTTTGCAACTCACACCCTAATTCAATTACCAGAAAATAAACAACACTATAACCATTTTAGAAAAACTATAGACCTCTCCATGACCTTAGGTCGGGTGAGGAGTTCAAACACACAGCAAAAAAAAGCCAACTTTTCCAAGTCGTGAATATGTTAGTTCACACATTGACTTTTACATTGAAATGTGTAACAAATAAACTTAAAATCATTGACTCACTACATAAGCATGGAAGTATTTTAAACATAAAATATGTTCTATAGTGTTCAGGAAGCACTTGGCACATCTGTAAGTGTATCAGACGCAAAACAGGAACGTAGTGGAAGAGTCAGGATAGTTTAAAAATGAATCCCTAACTAAAAGGAACACACAGGATTACTGTAGATAAAAAAGGTTAAAGAAGAGAAGCTAGAAATGAGTCAATAAATGTCTTTGGGGTTAGCTTAGAGTGACTAGCCTCTGCGTGACTCTTTAAATTTTTCATGTTTGCAGCTTCCAAATTTTCCATGGTGAGAATAATACTTTCGCCTCCAAACCAGAGTGACTTGGGGACACAAAGGTAGAAGTCGATAATTTTCTTTGCCTATGTCTGAATATTTACAGTCAGAGGTAGAAAAGGAGGAGTCTGTCCCTTGTCTAGATGAGGTCAATCCCCAGGTGTGGGATGTCTCCAGCCCTGGTTTAGCCATAAATATTCCACCAGTAAAGATTTCTCTGAGACCAAATGCTCCCTAGCCCTGGAAAAGACAGTATCCCTTAAAACCAGACGCTCTTGAGGGTCTTAGACCATTAGTTAACAAATACCGAGATACTGGAACTCGAATCAGCTGTGAGTCCCCCTGCAACACCCCAATCTTGCCCATTCTAAAACCAGATGGATCTTACCGATTCGTCCAGGATCTAAGAGCTGTTAATGAAGCTGTGGTTCCCATCCACCCCATAGTCCCAAACCCATATACCCTCCTATCCCAAGTCCCAGGAAATGCCAAGTACTTCTCAGTCTTGGACCTTCAAAGTGCTTTCTTTTGCATTCCTCTCCATCCTGAATCCCAAAAACTCTTTGCTTTTGAGTGGCGGGACTTGGAAACAAGAGAGACCATACAACTCTCGACTGGACTCGACTACCCCAAGGGTTTAGGGACAGCCCTCATATCTTCGGGACTTCCTCGGGGAGAGAACTAAGGGAATTAACTTTAACAAACAGTAGTCTAATACAGTATGTGGATGACTTGCTCATCGCTAGGCCAGATTTTACCAGCTCTCAAATGGACACTATTTAAAACGCTAACTTTCCTGTATGAAAAGGGTTATCGAGTATCCCCCAAGTAGGCTCAGATTAGCTTAACCCAAGTAAAATACCTTGGATTTATAATTACGGAGAGGAAAAGAATGCCTGACCCCGAGGGGAGATCCCTCATCTTAAATACCCCGTACCCCGAAACAAAACAACAGCTTAGGGGATTTTTAGGAAGGACAGGGTTTTGCAGGATCTGGATTCCTAATTATGGCAATCTGGCCAGACACTTATATGAAAATTTAAGGGGGAAAGAGGAAGAGCCACTCGACTGGCATGAGACCTGCAAGGTGGCCTTTAATGCCCTAAAAGAGTCCATCACTACAGCCCCAGCTTTAGGCCCCCCCAACCTGGAGAAGCCTCTTAGACTCTATGTTTCTGGAAGGACAGGAACTGCTCTTGGGGTGTTAGGGCAGATGATGGGGCCCGTATTACAACCTGTGGCTTATCTCTCAAAATAACTAGATGAGGTTGCCAGAGGGTGGCCCACTTGCCTCCGGGCAGTAGCAACCACCGATCTTATGGTTAAGGAGGCATCTAAGCTGAACCTGGGTCAGCCCACCACAGTGTATACGCCTCAATGGGTGCAAGCAGTCTTGGAAACGAAAGGGGACATGTGGATGACAGGGGGAAGGATCACCCAATACCTAGCCCTCCTCCTTGACACTCCAGAAATAAAGTTGAGGGTCTGCCAGACTTTAAATCCAGCAACCTTACTGCCAGATCCCCCTAACTCCCCTCTGGATCACCAATGGATACAAATCACAGACGAGTTATACTCTTCTCGCCGGGACCTATCAGAGACACCTTTATCTGACCCAGAGGAAAACTGGCACACAGATGGCAGCAGTTTTGTAGAAAAGGGAGAGAGGAAAGCAGGATATGCTGTATCGAGCCTGGAAGAAACTAAGGAAAGTGGGTCTCTTCCCCCAGACACCTCAGCCAAGAAAGCTGAACTTTTTGACCTGACAAGAGCTTTGGAGTTAGGAGAAGGAAAGAGGATTAATGTGTGTATGGATTCTAAGTATGCTTTCCTCATTCTGCATGCCCGTGCAGCAATTTGGAAAGAAAGAGGGATGCTCAGTGCCCGAAGCTCTGCTATTAAACACAAAGAGCTCATTCTCAGGCTCCTGGAGGCAGTCAAACTTCCTGCAAAATTAGCTGTCATCCACTGCAAGAGTCATCAAAAGGGGCAAGAAAAAGAGGCTCAGGGAAATAGGAAAGCTGATCAAGAGGCAGGACGAGCTGCCGGGGAAGCTACCTCTGCCACTGCTATCTGCCCCCTTTTCCCCAAGGAAACCCTGACTCCAGATTTTACCCCAAGGGGACATTCCCGATATGCTGAGCGGGGCTGGGAGATTGGGTCACATGGGTGGTTTCAGCCTGATCAGGCCCAAATAATACTCCCTGATTCTCAGGTTTAAAACATTACTAACTCCTTACATAAGAGCGCCAATTTTGGGAAAGGTAATCTAGAAATCTTGCTTAAGCCTATTCTCTCCCATCCCCAGTTAGCTAAGGTTGTTAAACAGGTCACACAAAATTGTGACACCTGTCTAAAAAATAACCCAAAAACCAGACCTCCTCTAATTACACCTGTCCAACATCAGGGATCATACCCAGGAGCGGACTGGCAAGTAGAATTTACAGCCATGCCCAAGACCCAAGGGTTTTCTTACTTGCTAGTCTTTATTGACACATTCACAGGATGGATCGACGCGTTCCCTACTGAGACAGAGAGAGCTACAGAAGTCTGTAAAGCTCTGCTGAAGGAGATAGTGCTTAGGTTTGGGCTGCCTCGGTCACTTCAGAGTGACAACGGGCCCTCACTTACAGCCACGATACCCCAGAACCTAGCCGCATGCTTAGGCAAAAAATACCAGCTCCGCTCATCCTGGAGGCCTCAAGCTTCAGGAAAGGTAGAGAGAGCCAACCAGACTCTTAAAAGGGCTCTGGCTAAGCTATGTCAAGAAAGACATAAAAAGTGGAAACATATGCTGCCCATAGCCCTCATGAGGCTACGGACATCCCCCAAACGGCCACTATTATTAAGTCCTTATGAAATGATGTATGGACGACCATTCTTAACTTCTTATTTGTTTCTTGACGAGGATGCCAATACACTCTTAAAACATATAATTGACCTGGGAAGGTTTCCGCAAGAACTCCAATGGTATGGAGAACAAACCACAGGAAGACTTGAAAAATCCCCAGGTAAAGCCAGGGGATCAAGTATCAGTAAAGACCTGGCAAGAAAAAGAGAGTCCAAACCAGCTGTCCGAGAAATGGACAGGGCCATATCAGGTTGTTCTAGTGACTTCAACTGCTGTAAAATTGAAGGGTCTATCTGCCTGGGTCCACAATTCTAGAATAAAACCCTATGGCCTACAGGAGGGGGAGACAGAAACTGAGACTCCAAAGCCAGAGGACAGCTATTCCTGTGAACCTGTTGAAGATCTCAGGCTCTTGTTCAAGCAGAACCCCATCAATCCTGCCTCAGATAAGTAAAATGCATCATATGATGTTCTTCCTCTTTCTAATCATATCTCCCTGTATGGCTATTGATCTCTCCCTAAACGAGGCATGTTCACTTGCAAACCACACTGCTTCTCAACTGAACCTAAGCAGCCCGGGCTGCATCTACATTAATGACAAAGGTTGGGGGTATGTCCAACCCATCCCAGTGTATCAATATCAAAGGCCCACCCTTCCAGCCGAGCTATGGGCTGTTACTCAGCGCCCCCATGTGGTCGTAATATGGCCTTTTGGGAAAAGGGGGAAAAAAAACTTCATGTCTTGGTACCAGCAACAACTGTCTCTATTTACCCCCTGGATGACATCTGCAATCCCACCTGAGCCCTTATTTTCTCTCATGACTAACATCCCCCAAGTGACCTTCCCTATCTCTCTAAAAAGCCACTCCCTAACAGGGGTGTCAGTGAGAAATCTAGACGACTCACAATGTTGGGTGACCGTCACTGTTGAAATTGATGGGAAAAACCGGGACAGGCCCTGCAGCTGGGAGACCAGCCGATGCAACACCCGGCCAGCACCCGCCTGGCCCGGCCCGGGGCACTTCCCGGACCCCAAGCGGCCTGGCGAGGCTGCGGGAGCTCTGGCGGGCGTTGGGGAGGGGGGTGACTTGAGCGGGGAGGACATCTCGGTGCCCCCCCACCCCCCGCCACCCACCATCCTGTTCGCTGCTCAGGGTCACGTGGCTCCGGACGAGCGGGGCGTCGGCCCGGGGCCGCGGTCCCCGGAGCCTCCTGCGGGCTTAGGGGCAGCCCAGCCGGGGCCCCAGGCGCCCATCCTGCCGGCTGTGCAAACCCCCTGGAGTGCCTCAGCCCCACCCTGTCCCCAAACCGAGGCCCGCCCTGCCCCCACGCCACGGGCCCAGCACAGGACCTTCCTGAGAGAGCGGACGAGCGACAGCCAGGCACACGGACAGGCACTCTCACGCACCCACACCAGGTGAGACAGAGGCAGGAAGAGACGAGGGTTCAGAGAGACACCGGAAGACAGCGAGTGGGCAGTGGGGGCCTCGGGCAGGATGCCGGGCAGCTGCAGAGACCTCCCGGCCCTGAGCAGCAAACGCGATGGGGTCGGGGAGAGGCTGCCGAGCAGAGGCAGGCCTGGAGAGGCCCAGGTTGGGAGGGCACCTGAGATATCCGCGGTTCGCGCCCCTCCCACCCCAACCCCATGAACGCATGCCCCACTCCGACAAAAATTTCTCCGGAGTTTGATCACCTGAATTTCTATCCTTGTGCTCAACTGAGTGATGACAGTATTTTGCACAGCTAGGTCATTTCCAAATAAATTAAGCTTAGTGTTTCACAGGACACCCTGACATGAATGCAGAGACCAGCACAGATGCATGGACACCAACCTTGGTAACTGGACAACCAATGGGAAATTACTCTCTGACTCAGGAGAGAGAATAAAAGCCGAACAGATGGAAAAAATGAACAGAAACACAAACTTTGCAACTCACACCCCAATTCAATTACCGAAAAAAACAACAACACTATAACCATTTTAGAAAAACAATAGACCTCTCCATGACCTTTGGTCAGGTGAGGAATTCTTACACACAACAAATAAAGCCACCTTTTCCAAATCGAGAATATCTTAGTTCACACATTGATTTTACAATGAAATGTGTAACAAATAAACTTAAAATCATTGACTCACTACATACGCATGGAAGTATTTTAAACATAAAATATGTTCTATAGTATTCAGGAAGACTTGGCACATCTTAAGTGTATCAGACCCCAAACTGGAACTTAATGGAAGAGTCAGGATAGTCTAAAAATGAATCCCTAACTAAAAGGAATACACAGGATTACGTAGATCAAAAAGGTTAAAGAAGAGAAACTAGAAATCAGTCAATAAATGTTTTAGGGGTTAGCCTAGAGTGACTAGCCTCTGCGTTACTTTTTAAATTTTTCATGTTTGCATCTTCCAAATTTTCCATGCTGAGAATAATACTTTCATATCAGTTTCGAGATCAGTCTCACATTAAAGACAGTAAGAGTGGAATAAGAAATAAGAAATGCTTGGGGGGGGGGGAGAAATGCTTGAACTAATGGTGGTATTGATGAAATTATTTTCAGGGCAGCCAAGGAGTCACAGATGTAGAGAACAGACTTATGGACACGGGCAGGGGTGAGGAAGGAGAGGGTGAGATGAATGCAGAGGAACATGGAAACATAGTACCATACGTTAAAAGAGATGCCAATGCAATTTGCTGTATGACTCAGGGGACTCAAACAGGGGCTCTGCAACAAGCTAGAGGTGTGGAACGGGGAGGAGGAGATGGGAGAGAGGTTCAGGAGGGAGGAGACATATGTACACCTGTGGCTCATTCACGTTGATGTTTGGCAACAAAATTCTGTAAATCATCTATCCTTCAATTGAAAGAAAAAGTCATGTTTGGACTTACCAAACAAGGTCTTGTGTACTTCTAGCATGGCCTTCTGTTTTTTTTTTTTTTTTTTTTTTTTTTGTGTGTTTTATTTTTTTTTTATTTATTTATTTTTTTAATATTATTTTATTAGTTGGAGGCCAATCACTTTACAACATTTCAGTGGGTTTTGTCATACATTGACATGAATCAGCCATATAGTTACATGTATTCCCCATCCCGATCCCCCCTCCCACCTCCCTCCCCACCCGACTCCTCAGGGTCCTCCCAGTGCACCAGGCCCGAGCACCTGACTCATGTATCCCACCTGGGCTGGTGGTCCGTTTCACCATAGATAATATACATGCTGTTCTTTCAAAACATCCCACCCTCACGTTCTCCCCCAGAGTTCAAAAGTCTGTTCTGTATTTCTGTGTCTCTTTTTCTGTTTTGCATATAGGGTTATCGCCACCATCTATCTAAATTCCGTATATATGTGTTAGTATACTGTAATGTTCTTTATCTTTCTGACTTACTTCACTCTGTATAATGGGCTCCAGTTTCATCCATCTCATTAGAACTGATTCAAATGAATTCTTTTTAACGGCTGAGTAATATTCCATGGTGTATATGTACCACAGCTTCCTTATCCATTCATCTGCTGATGGGCATCTAGGTTGCTTCCATGTCCTGGCTATTATAAACAGTGCTGCGATGAACATTGGGGTGCACGTGTCTCTTTCAGATCTGGATTCCTCAGTGTGTATGCCCAGAAGTGGTATTGCTGGGTCATATGGCAGTTCTATTTCCAGTTTTTTAAGAAATCTCCACACTGTTTTCCATAGTGGCTGTACTAGTTTGCATTCCCACCAACAGTGTAAGAGGGTTCCCTTTTCTCCACACCCTCTCCAGCATTTATTGCTTGTAGACTTTTGGATAGCAGCCATCCTGACTGGCGTGTAATGGTACCTCATTGTGGTTTTGATTTGCATTTCTCTGATGATGAGTGATGTTGAGCATCTTTTCATGTGTTTGTTAGCCATCTGTATGTCTTCTTTGGAGAAATGTCTGTTTAGTTCTTTGGCCCATTTTTTGATTGGGTCGTTTATTTTTCTGGAATTGAGCTTCAGGAGTTGCTTGTATATTTTTGAGATTAATCCTTTGTCTGTTTCCTCATTTGTTATTATTTTCTCCCAATCTGAGGGCTGTCTTTTCACCTTACTTATAGTTTCCTTTGTTGTGCAAAAGCTTTTAATTTTCATTAAGTCCCATTTGTTTATTTTTGCTTTTATTTCCAATATTCTTGGAGGTGGGTCATAGAAGATCTTGCTGTGATTTATGTCGGAGAGTGTTTTGCCTATGTTCTCCTCTAGGAGTTTTATAGTTTCTGGTCTTACATTTAGATCTTTAATCCATTTTGAGTTTATTTTTGTGTATGGTGTTAGGAAGTGTTCTAGTTTCATTCTTTTACAAGTGGTTAACCAGTTTTCCCAGCACCACTTGTTAAAGAGATTGACTTTTTTCCATTGTATATCCTTGCCTCCTTTGTCAAAGATAAGCTGTCCATAGGTTCGTGGATTTATCTCTGGGCTTTCTATTCTGTTCCATTGATCTATATTTCTGTCTTTGTGCCAGTGCCATACTGTCTTGATGACTGTGGCTTTGTAGTAGAGTCTGGAGTCAGGCAGGTTGATTCCTCCAGTTCCATTCTTCTTTCTCAAGATTACTTTGGCTATTCGAGGTTTTTTGTATTTCCATACAAATTGTGAAATTATTTGTTCTAATTCTGTGAAAAATACCGTTGGTAGCTTGATAGGGATTGCATTGAATCTATAGATTGCTTTGGGTAGAATAGCCATTTTGACAATATTGATTCTTCCAATCCATGAACACGGTATGTTTCTCCAACTGTTTGTGTCCTCTTTGATTTCTTTCATCAGTGTTTTATAGTTTTCTATGTATAGGTCTTTTGTTTCTTTAGGTAGATATACTCCTAAGTATTTTATTCTTTTTGTTGCAATGGTGAATGGTATTGTTTCCTTAATTTCTCTTTCTGTTTTTTCTGTTTTTGATCTCTCCCTAAACGAGGCATGTTCACTTGCAAACCACACTGCTTCTCAACTCAACCTAACCAGCCCGTGCTGGATTTGCATTAATAGCAAAGGTTGGGGGTATGGCTTCTTCCCTCAAGCCTCATGAATCAGTCTCTGCTACCTTCAAACTCTTCTGCAGCTTCCTCACCTCTCTCAGCCTTCAGAGAACTGAAGAGACTTATGAGAGTTTTAAGGCTTCCCTTGTAGCTCAGTCGGTAAATCTGCCCTCAATGCGGGAGACCCGGGTTCAATCCCTGTGTCATGAAGATCCACTGGAGAAGGAAATGCCAACCACTCCCAGTACTCTTGTCCGGAGAATCCCACAGACATAGGAGCCTGGCAGGCCACTGTCCATGGGGTTGCAGAGAGTCAGATGCGACTTAATGACTAAATCATCATCAGGGTTTGCTCAAGATTTGGCTTTGGCTTAAGGGTCATTCAAACTTTTTCCGCATCATCAATAAGGTTGTTTCACTTTCTTATTATTCCTGTGTTCACGAAATAGCCCTTTTACTTTCAAGAACTTTTCTTTTGCACTCACAACTTGACTAACCAGCACAGAGTTCTAGTTGTCAGCCTATCTTGGCTGTCAACACACTTTCCTCACTAAGCTCATAATCATTTCTAGCTTTTGGTTTCAAGTAAGAGATACGCAACTCTTCCTTTCACTTGAACACCTGGTGCCTCAGATGGTAAAGAATCTGACCCAATGCAGTAGGCTGGGGTTTGATCCCTTGGTCAGGAGGATCCCCCAGAGAGGGAAATGGCAACCCACTCCAGTATTCTTACCTGCAGAACTCCATGGACAGAGAAGCCTGGCGAGCTACAATCCAGGGGTCACAAAGAGTTGGATACAACTGAGTGACAAACACACATACACTCAGAGGCCACTGCAGGGTTATTAACTGCCCTAATTTCCATACTGCTGAGTCTCAGGGAATAGGGAGACCTGAGGAGAAGGAGAGAGATAGGGAATGGCTGGCTGGTGGGGCAGTCAGAACACACATATTTTACTAAGATCACTGCACTATCTCCTGTGGGCACGGTTCATGGTTACAATTAATTACAAACTCCGAAACAATGACAACAGTATTATCAAAAGTCACCGATCACAGCTCACTCTAAGAAATAACAATGAAAAAGTGTGAAATACTGCGAGAATCACCAAACTGACACAGAGACCCAGAGTGTGCAAATGCTACTGGAAAGATGACGGACACCCTCAGTGCAGGGCTGCCGCAGAACTTCAGTTTCCAAAAACTGAATTTGCAGGTACAATAAAACACGGTCTACTTGTATGCTAAAGTATCGACAATGGGCATTTTGTCAAACAGTTTAAGAAAAGAGAAGTTCTTTGTACTGCAATTGTAATTTTTCTCCAAGTCTGAGATTGTTTCAAAACAAAAGTAAACAAAAATACAAACAGAGACACACAAACATACATATATACAGGGAGTCTTCACTTTTGCAACTAGTGTTAACTGAAATTTGCGTACATCAGAATCCTGACTTCATAAGTGCACAACTCCAGAACAGGCATGGCAGTTTGCTACAGTGTGGAAATTGAGAGTTTTTTAAAAATATAAAAAATTTTAACAAGATTTTGTACACTTAATTTCTACACTGAAGTATTTTCTACCTAATTTTATACAGAAATGTCACACACATAAAACTGTTAATAAAATCAGAGGTTTCAAAAACAAAGAAAAATGTTCTATTTCTTAAACTAGAGTAATGTTTTATTATTATTCTTCAGAATTTAGTTAAAAAGTAGTCTTTTCAAACCATTCAAAATTTTATAAATGACAATTAAAATTAACCTTAAAACCTTGCACTGGCTCTGGAAAAGACACTTCCATTTGGGAATGATATCTCTGTCCAAAGATTCCTTTTCCCTTTTAACTACTATTTCCATCATTAATGGCAAGATCATACAATTCTTCCTTCAGTGTTTGGAAGAAATGATCATGAAGATACTAAATGAAAACTGCAAGGTCCAAATCAGAGTATGTTGTGTCTATAAAAGGAGAAGCCAAAAGAATATATATATAATCATTTGTGAAGACACAGAAGTTATCCAAAAGAATACATTTAGAAACTAAGGAAGGGACATGGATGGCTGGCAGACAGAGACTGGACGGACACTTTTACTGTTATCCTTCTGTTCTTCTACACTGTCCTGTGGGACTTTCCTAGTGGTCCAGTGGTCCAGAATATGCCACCCAGTAGGGGATACAGGTTCAATCCCTGGTCTGGGGAGGTTCCACAGGGCAGCTAAGCCTGTGTGCCAGAACTAATGAAGCCCTCGAGCCCATGCTCTGCAACAAGAGGAGCCGCCGCAGAGAGGGGCCCGCGTCCCACAGCTGAAGAGCAGCCCCAGATAGTAATCCCCACTTGCTGCAACTGGAGAAAGCCTGTACATGGTGAAGACCTCATACTGCCGTATATACATAAGTAAATTCTTAAATGTGTTAAGTAGGTAAGTAAATAAAGTATACTTTGTGAAGAAAATCTACTCAGAAAAAAAAAAGGTCCGATTTAAAAAAAAAAAAAAAAAAACAACACTTCAGACTAAGCAGATAGAACAAACTAAGCAAACTCACGCCATTGACTAGTAACTTTTTCAAATGAAATAATAATAAAAAATCAATTTTTACACTAAGGCTGTCAAAAACTACATATATTTCAAATAATTTCATGTGATAAGGCCAACTTAAAGGCAAATTTTATCGAAAATAGAACTGGAATCTTCATTTAACTTCAAAAGCTAAGAAAGAAACTTTCAGATTTTTCCTAATTTATGTCTTAACATTTCAAAGACAGCATCCTTGAAGTTTAATACATGTTCTTGCCAATGTACACTCAGAAATATAACCAATCACATTTTCACGACATCTGTGTCTTTACACAGATGACGTGATTCAGAAAAATTAAAATTGTCAGAGAGAGATTATTGGAGTTGTTCAAGTTATCAAACTAGACACTTAACAAGTCTCTGTCTGGAATCTGGGGCCCACTGATCAATCCCCATACCACGCTTTCCCCAATCCATGCATGAGGTAGTTTAAAAACATCAGAAACAAGCTTACAGAACACTTACTGACACTAAACCCAACCCTTCAAATCCAGCAGTGTGCAAGGCTTCACTCTCTGCATGTACTATGGATTAAGATAAAATGCCAGATATTAAATATGCAGGTTGGTTACCCAACTCCTTAGTTTTCATTGTTTCTAATCCACTATTTTTTGAAAGCCAATATATGAACATAGTTAGGCACTAGGTGATACAGAGAAGAAAGTGTCCCTGGCATGACCCAAGTATTGTGATCACAGTCAAACAAAACCATGAGAGAAATGTGTTAAATGTCTACAAAAGGTGTAGCCCTAAGATACAGGAAGAATGTAAAGAGTATTCTGGAAAAGAATGAAAGAAGTCGTCAATAGATCAGCTGAATAAAATCAATTGGTACAGCAATAAAACAGATTCAGGTTCTAGAGACGACCCTGTTGAGAACACTTACAAAGGTTATCTTTTGTTTGGAAAGGCTATGGCCGAGCAATTACGAGTTACAAGGAAAGAAGTTCCCAAGGACTTCAGTGCCCCAACCAAAACCTTATGAATCATTAAAAAAAAAAAAAATGCTAGCACAGAACACAACCTCGGAATGTGCAAGAAAGGTTCCAACCAACATTATTTGGAATGACACAACTACAATTCTACTGGGCAAGTACCTTTCAATGCAAGGAAAGAAACTGAAGAAATAAATAAAAGAAATTAACTAATATATAAATATCTTACAGACTCAAATCCTTAGTACCAGTATTTATGATGCTTTACATATTTATATATTTGTAACGTAAAACAATTCTGACTATTAGCGTAAAATATCAGCCCTATAATTTCAATTTAAAACAGAATTAACAGCTAACCTAGACTTGTAATTTTAATTTGAATTTCACTATAAATAGTACTGAAACTTAAGATATTAATATGTACCATGCTTGTAAGTTTATTAAATGTTTTAAGATTTACCATAACATTTGTGAAGGTTTGTCTGAAAACTGAACTACTTACCAAATAGTGAATATATTAAGTTATTTAAACAGTTTTTTAAAGTTTTAAATATGTATGTAAAAGGGATGCAATATAGTTTAAGTCTCCTTTTAAAATGATTCCCTAAACTTACTATATGTATCTAAAAAGATTTGTTAAGTTGAACTTTAAAATTTAAGGGAAATTTGGGGTTTAAAATGTAACTTTGATAAACTACATACTAATTCTTTAAAACCAAAGGAGCTTCCAAATAATTATTTCTGTTTAGAAAAACCCACCTTCAAGGATACAAAATCCTACTTAACTCTTATTAATCCTTCAGTATCTACGTAAAATTCTTCCTTTTCCATGAAGTCTTTCCTCTTTTTCCTTTTACCCTATACTAGGCAAAAAGAAAATAAATGTGTCTCTATCATTCAAACTGCTAATTTATTCTATTCTAGTGGCATAACTTTATGAAAACTCTTCTTTCAGGAATCCACATCGCCTATCCAAGGGTCACACGCACTTTCAGAACAGGGTCTGTGCTTTATACTGCTCTCAACCTCTAGAAACATCTTACACAAGGCAACGCTAGCACACAGTAACTATTGGCGGTGGATGAACTGAATTCTAACACTCTTCCATGCCTTTCCAAATGGACCATTACCTCTGTTATGTCCCAATGGTGTGAAAACTGATCCAAGTCAGTGAGGTAAAGTAGCACGGGAGAAAGCTGCGTCTGGATGACATGGGGCACTCCTCAAAGGCTCTGAAGCCAAGTCAGTTCCTCTTTTGAAAACCCTAATTTGAGTATAAAGAAATCCAATTTAAAATAAATCACAAAGCAAGTAACATTCTTAAGTAATTTTTAAAAAATAGACATGTATCTTCAAGTTAAATTCTTCAAGCTAACAAGCTATTTTCTCTGAATTTCTGTACTTTATGTATTATTTTAAAAAATGAAATGCCAGCGATGTAGTAAAATTCATATAATTATGTACACAAAGATTTGACCTGAATCGAATGTGTAATACATCAAGAAACAATATTATATCCCTTAAACTGAGGGCTTTGCCACCTTTATACTTAAATAAGTGTGAAAGACATAATCATTCTAATTAATGTCAGGTTTAAAAAAGCAAATGAACAAGAAAAACAATATGCTCCTTCATACATATACCAAACTCTGTATTCTTACATAATAGCCTTTCAAGTGTCTTAAAACTATTCCATCCCCCCTAAGTCTATTTCTTCAACAATTACTGTGTACTTCCTTCTACCTATTCCATATAATAAGATTTCTGATTCTCTTACCACCTCTATTACACCTAGTCTGACCTATACAAACAACTTGCCCAAGTCCCTCCTGAAAGACAGCTCTTAGAATGATCAGAATACGAGCACAATGTGGTCTGACCCTAGCTACCTGCTTTGATGTTTTCAGATCACTGTACTTCCATGAACATGCCCTAAAGAGCCATCATCTAGTTGGGAAGCCATATCACACTCCTGGCTGATTCCTAATGAGTTTCCTAAAACCACTAAACCCTTTGACAGGTACTACTAATTAAAACATAAAGCCCTCACATCCATCTCAAACGCATACATCCAAAACTATCAAACAAACATGTACAAGTCTACTTGTTACTTGTTTCTTTTATATAATATTTATCTTGCTACATTCAGCTCCTTATCAGAACTTTTCAAGCTCTTTTTGGATTCTGACAACATATTTCAATAAGTCTCTTAATTTTAAGTCTTCAGAAAATTTCAAACACTGTCATCTTTATCATCCAGTTACAAAACAAAACTACCAAAGACAGTATGATCATTTAAAACAACAGTAATAATACTTACTAATCTAACACATCAAGACTCATTTTACTAATTTTTCTCTGACATCAATGGAAAGCAAAATATGGCTAATTAAAATGTGATGTTTTCCCTAACACACCGAACATGTTAAACATGCTTAAAATGGATATTCTGTTCCCCATCTTATTAAGCTATGCAGTGAGGTCCAAAACTTAGACCCAAACAGGTAAGACAGTAAATCTCAGGAGAATTTTCATACTAGGTTCTTTTCCTTTCCTTAACTTGGTGGATCAGGGCAGTTACCTGTAAGTGTTGAAAATAAGAAGCTGAAATAGTCCTCATTACTGATGTTTAACTGATCACTTCCATTCCATTCTTTCACTGAAGACTTCCATCCAGAAAATGATGATCTACAATAAACAATGGAGACCTAGTACTAGAAGTGACCAAATTGAAGACTCAGGAATAAAGCACAGAATATATGACTATTCTTTATGGAATACAAGTATAATTTAAGAGCTCAGTCAAAAATCCGTAGCATGTATCATCTTTACATGTAAGGGGGTTCAAGTATCGTAATATGGAAAATATAATTTCTAACATATGTTTATGTAAAGTTTCCTTGAAAAGCATAACCAGCCCACTTATATGGTACAACTGGAAAATTTTTCCACACCACTCAAAACTCAGTTTCAAGGAGCCAAGGTGAAGTTCTGCTTTTCAGTAGTAGGTTCAGCTGCTATGTATTTACTACCTCATCTTCATTAAAAAAAAAAAAAAAAAAAAAAGTCTTACCTTGTTTATATGAATGAGCTAAGTTTAAACAAGCTCCTGCTTCCTACCTAAACCAAAGCATCTTAACTAGGTAAAGAATACTTCAATTTAAAGCCACTCTGCAATAACTATGCACTCCTATACTTTGCGAGGGTTTATAACTAGTCTACGTCACAATACTGCAGCTAAAGTATTGGTAGTGGACTTAAGGGAATAGCTAAACATAAAGCAGCTTCTCATTAAATGAAGATTATCTGGTTCCTGCTATGAGATCAGTTTCCAGTGATACCTTTAAAAACTCTCCTCAAGGTAAGACTAAGAAGGAATACAGCAAATGTCAGCCATGAATACAGCAAAAAAACAAAAAGCTGAGAATAATCAGATCCAAAAAGCTATCTTTTTGGATAGCTTTTTGTGACAAATTTTTTTTTTGGGACAAACTTTTATAATAGAAATCTGAATAAATGTCAAGACAAAATAAGGAGTTTCTAATTCAATGAGAAGCACTTTTTTTTTTTTTAACCACTGAAACAACTGTATTTATTAACATTCTTAAAAGTTGGGGAGTTAAAAATAATGGCAACATTTTTCTGAATCACTTCTACTTAAAGGACTTCTCTTTGCTTAAAGGGCTATGGGAGAGAATATCACACGCTAAGAGGTTATAAAAAGTCAGAGATGCTCAATGGAAATGAGTACAAAATGGGTGATTAGAAAAGAAGCTAATATCCTCTTATACCCAGTGAACACTGTGCTGTCCAGTGGCTAAAAAGAGTAGCAAATCCATTTAAAAATCTAGTTTGGACAAAAGACAAGCAATGTATCACTCTGTCCTTAAAACTACAATGACCACACATACTGGCCACACCAGAACAGTTCTGAGACTAGAAGGGATGCTATATCAATTATGCTTGGACAACAGAAGCAAACCAGACCTGCTCCTGGCAGGCCAGCTCACATATTCACCCTGCTTCAAAACCAGGCTGAATTTCTCAGTAATTTCTCCCTTCTCTGGTATTTTTATCTAACAGCATGGACTACGTTTCCACATGCATGTCTCATGTTCCCCAAACCAGCTGTAAATGAACTAGGGGCAGAGAGGGCAAGAAGAGTAACAGTCAGCAGAACACCACAGGTAGATGGAGAGGAAAAACTCAAAAAACCTCTAAGTGAATAGTGAAAAAGGCAGGAACAGCAATTCTAAGTACAGTTTTTAAGACAAACTAAACACCAACAACTCTAAGGTGATGGGTTTTTCACACACTGAACAAACGGAGATGGTCTGGTGGTGACCTGCTCTCCGATGAACTTCCCCTGCTGGAGACAACAGTGTCAGAACGCTAACACCCAGAGTGAACTAGACCGCAGAGCCCAATTAATATAGCAGATGAGAATCAGAAATTATTGAAGGAATATTTCAGGAAAAGGAGCCTGCCAACAGTCCTTGGCACAGACGGAGCTGAGGAGTGGGATGCCTCAGGTGAACGGTGCAGGTGGGAGACAGTGAGAAAGCTAGCTGGTTTACCGTCACCATCAAGGACGGAGGGGAAAACCAAAGACGTGAAATAACCCAGGTGATGTCTAAGGAACGGTATGCCTTAGAAGAACATCATTCCTTAAGAATAACCGAACATTATTCTTCAATTCTAAATCTAGGAAAAGTGATGCAATGATAATACCACTGGCCTGGGAAAGTTGAAAAGGCCCCATCTTGTTTTAATTTTTAAAGAGATTAGTTTGAATAGGGACAATACATCTACAGAAAGAGAAGTCTACTAAGACTCTGTGCAAATGCTAAAAGGCAAAGTTTAACTTGGTACACTTTTAACTACATGACAACTTGCTTTTGATGATTATAAACTTCTATTACCATTACTTGTAAATTAATATTTTCTCAGTACTCACCACAAACCCACAAAAAAATGTAAAAAAAAGACTTGTGAACAAATCCTTGACCAAAGTTATTGAGCACAAGTCAATCGTAATTAATGCCAAAAAAGATACTAAATACAAGTTCTAAAGAGAATTAATTTTAAGAGGTGTTCAAAAGTCACTTTTAAATGAATGCCAAAACAGATCCTCCACAAGTTCTATCATGGGAAATGAGTGCCCTCTACTGGAAGTTAACAGTCATAAAACCACTTAAGTTAAATTGTATTTCTTAAAGACCTGGCATTTAGTACTGAACTAGACAAAGAGGGGTTTCATATATAGACAACATATTGCAAACAGCTCTCTTTTGCTAAAAGGAAAAAGTAATTATCAGTTATGAAGCACAATTTGGGCGACAACATTCAAACATACGTCTTATCCTGGTACAAAGAGACTGGCAAACAAAGCTAAAGAAAGTCTACTAATAAAGCGAGCCACTCCTGTTTAATTGGGGCAGAGGGTCTGCACAAGAAGCCACAAAGAAGCTAGTTTTTAAATTTTTCAGCTACAGCCCAGATTCAACTCCTGCCTAAAACTGTATCAGACCCTGGCCTTGAGCCACAATCAGTAACAAATGGCTGAATATGAAAGTACTATGCCTGATACAAACATTACATTTTAAAGGACACTTTGAACACTAGCAACATGAAACATTATTAGTTTTAAGACCTTTGAGAGTAAAACACCACAGTCACATTCTGGAAAGTAGCTCCTTGAAAAATTAAACAGAAAATTAACATATGATTCAGCAATTCTACTTCTGGGTATACAGCCAAAAGAATTAAAAGGATTCAAACAGGTGTCTGCACACCAATGTTTATAGCTGCATTATTTGTAACAGCCAAAAGGCAGAACAACCGAGTATCCATTAACAGATGAATATATCAAAATCATGAAGACAAAATAGTGGTAAACAAGGGCTGGGAGAAGGGGAAATAATCAGTACAGAGTTTCAGTCTGCAACGATGACAGTGCTGGAGATGAATAGTGGTAGCAGTCGCACAACAGTGTGAATGTACTTAATGCCCCACACAATTCTCACTGTATACCTAAAACTGGTTAAAATGGGAAGTTTTAGGTTATGCATATTTTGCCACACACACACCCACCCACCCACCCACCCACCCACAGATATTTTAATGATTCCCTGTCTGAGTCCGCAAGCTTTTATTTCACCACCTACATTGAACTGAGCTCCCTTCCAAAAAGAAAGACCTGTATTACAATTTCATAACACCAGAAGTTTTAAAACACAGCACTCTCATCCGCCACTGAATCCTTACTATGGCTACACACTTCTGATAATCTTAACCCTTGTTTCAATGCACCTACACAAATCACTGTATGTTTCTACCTGATGGTTCAGCGGTAAAGAATCCACCTGTGGTGTAGCAGAACAAGAGTTCAATCCCTGGGTCAGGAGGATCCCCTGGAAAAAGAAACAGCAACCCACTCCAGTATCCTTGCCTGGAAAATCCCATGGGCAGAGGCGCCTGGTGGACTACAGCCCATGGACTTAGTGACTGCAACCATGACAATGCAAACCGCTAAGCAAACCACCTGGAACAGTCTTGCCCCAGTGACCTTCCTCTTACCCAGTATCATCAACAGTTTTAACTGCTGTTTTAAGAGCAAATGAAGGGAGGGGCGGCATTTTAAAAAGTCAGTTCATAAACTGCCAGTGACAGGGGAAGGGTGAGGGAGAAGATTATACACTTGAAATACAGCTCACTTTAGCATGCTACCTCATGTGCAGTATCCCGATAAGCATGGCAGCCAAATTTGCACTGAGTCTTCCCATAATACAGCAGCAGCTTAACCGAGAAAGCAAGTCAGCAGGCAGACTGGGTAGAAAATACACAAGCTGGACCAAAAGCTGCTGAGACTCTGCTGACAGAACCACCACTGTGCCTTCTTGTGGATCTAGTGAGGCAGGAAGACAAGTTAAATTTTAAAAGATATACAAACAAGAATTAATAAAGCAGACTGACCATTTTCACTGTGCTATGTTGAATTCTAACATATCAACTACATGAAAAAAAATATATATGTATGGCTTAAGGTACTGCCTAGAGTAATACTAAATACAATCATTATTTAAAGATAACATTTAACACTCGATTTCATAATATTCAAATGTGTTATTTGAAATAATAACTGATGGAGTTAAAGGTATTAGAAACAAAGCAAAACAGTAAAAAAAAAAAAAAAAAAAAAAAAAAACAAGCACTTTTGCCAAACAGGGACAATTATAATATCAACCTAATCCGGCCCCATCACTTCATGGCTAATAGATGGGGAAACAGTGGAAACAGTGGCTGACTTTATTTTTCTGGGCTCCAAAGTCACTGCAGATGGTGACTGCAGCCATGAAATTAAAAGATGCTTACTCCTTGGAAGGAAAGTTAGGACCAACTCAGATAGCATATTAAAAAGCAGAGACATTACTTTGTCAACAAAGGTCTGTCTAGTCAAGGCTATGGTTTTTCCAGTGGTCATGTATGGATGTGAGAGTTAGACTGTGAAGAAAGCTGAACGCAGAACAATTGATGCTTTTGAACTGTGGTGTTGGAGAAGACTCTTAAGAGTCCCTTGGACTGCAAGGAGATCCAACCTGTCCACCCTAAAGGAGATCAGTCCTGGGTGTTCATTGGAAGGACTGATGCTGAAGCTGAAACTCCAATACTTTGGCCACCTGATGCAAAGAGTTGACTCGTTGGAAAAGATCCCGATGCTGGGAAAGATTGAAGGCAGGAGCAGAAGGGGACAACAGAGGATGAGATGCTTGGATGGCATCACCGACTTCATGGACATGGGTTTAGTTGGGCTCCAGGAGTTGGTGATGGACAGGGAGGTCTGGCATGCTGCAGTTCATGGGGTTGCAAAGAGTTGGACACGACTGAGCAACTAAACTGAACTGAATTTAAAACCAAAGACTTATCTGAGTATACACACACACTCCTATATATAAGCAATACTGAAAAATACAGATTTTTAAATACCACACACAAAAGGTAGACACAAACCAACGTTTGTCATTTAATAAATGGGTAAATATAAAGTGGTGTATATTCAACAGTGGAATGTTACTCAGCATTAAAAAGAAATACAGTACTCGTATATGCTCGTAAATCCTAAGAACAGTATGTCAAGTGACGGAAGCCATACTGAGAAGATCCACATCACACAATGTCATCTGTGAGAAATGATGAAAACAGGCAAATACAGAGAGACAGAAATGGTGAGCAGTGGTTGTCAGGAGCTGAGGTAGGAAGAAATGAGGAAATAGGGATGGACTACTAATGGTAGAGTTTCTTTTTGAGGTGATAAAAATATTCTGGAATAAGATAATAGTGACTATCGCACAATCTTGGGAATATGATAAAAATTAATGAATTGCACAGTGTAAAATGGCCAATTTTATGGTATATAAACTGTGTCCTAATAATAAATACTAATTATACATATGCATATATGTATATTTTTATTGATATTTTTGCTAAAAGAATGAAAAGGTTTCAGGGGTGAGTGAAACGTTAATATATGAAAGCCGTACAAGATCTCAATAACGATTAAATAAGTAAAATTTGCCATCAAAGTTTCAAAAGAATTCTATAAAAATACTTGATCAGTTTTGAATTTGTGAATTTCGTGGCTTAAAAGATAATTTAAGATCTGAAGAGACATCTACAACCTTTAGTTTTCTTAAACTATTGTATTAAGTAATACTATTGAAAATGAATTTACTGTTTGATATTTTATTCATTTTACCATGGTACAATTAATGTATAATTTGAAGGAAAAGTAAAACCTAAAGATCTCCCCTTTGAAACATTGTTCTTAAGTCGGGGTAGACCGATTATTACATACACAGGTAAACAACACTCTTACCATAGATTCGGAGAGCAGTAACTTGTAAACTTTTGAGTAGCTCTTTATTTGCTCGGGCTGCAGCAGTATGGATAATGTCAACAAACTGTGTTGAAAGCTCAGGATTTCGGGAGCCGAGATGTGCAAGCTGCAGTGGTAAACCAGCCAACCAACGTGATAACACTTTACTACGGTATCTAAGGCCATCAAAGAAAAGGGAAATACACCACATTTATTTAAACATTGGAGAGCCTATAAGATGACTGGCATACTATATTCATCTATAGTATTCTCTAAGGTTTTACCCACTGTATTTTAAAAGTTTATGTAGTTTGGGGCACTATGTACATTGTAATTTTATCTTAAAGGACACAGGCTCTACTTAGCTTGTGAACTATTTACACTAATTTGTAATGACCGTTTTACTATATTAAGTCATTTATGCATTCAGTATAGGGTGCCCCCACATTAAGTGGCTTCAAACTTGGGTTATTTCCATTCTTGCACATACTTGCTCACTCTCTAATGTCTCATCTTGGACACGGCAATCACTTTTGCTGTCCCCCAAGAGTTCAGTGATTTACACACAACCTTTGGAGTCTACCAGACTTGAACTTAAGTCTCAGTCTGGCTGCCCTTTAACAGCATGACACTCACCAACTTATTTAACCTAAGCTTCCTTCTATAAGGCAGAAACCAACAGTACCTACATAAAAGTATGAGAATTACTGAAAAATTAAGAAAAGCACCTGACTCACAGTAAAGACTTGAATATGTTCTAACAACTACCTATGTATGCTGAGGTACCACAAATCCCGTTATCTTTCACCCAAACATCTCTTGCAGACTATCCCAAGTAAACCTCAAACTCACCACATCTAAGACTGATTCCTGAGTTCTACTCTTCGTGTTGTCTGCATCACCAGACAGCACCAAACCAAGCTGGACACTTTTGCTCTTTAAGATACCGCCATTTAAAAATTTATTGAAACATTTTTGACACCCAGTATTATGTTAGTTTCAGGTATGTATCACATAATAGTCTGACATCTGTACACATTGCAAATGGTCACCATACGTCTAGTAACCACCTGTCCTAATAAAAGTTACTGGTCATATTCTTTATGCTGTATATTATATCCCCATGACTTATTTACTTTATAACTCAGTTTGCACCTTTTAATCTCTTTCACCTATTGTACACCCCTCCTCTTCTACTGCCCTCATTCTTATACCATGTGTCCCAATATGTCACTAAGGGCCGGAGGTTAAACCTCCATAATTTTTATGGGAAGCAAAACAAAATTCTGAGGCTGCTACAGGTGGTTCCAATAATTGTCCTTTAGCTGTTAAGCAGACAAGTGGAAATATATGCTCAAAGAGACTTTTACCTTCTCAGTTATGTGTATAAAGGTTACTGAAACTATTATGTATGCCTTTTTATTTAAAAAAAAAATAATAATAAAACCAAAAAGGATAAAAAGAAGATTTTCTCCAAAGATTTAATCACCCTATCATCTTATTCATACAGATTACAAAGTAACCTGGTAAGAAAAAGAAAAGCAAAATAACAAAGGAACTGTACCGGATTCTGTAAGATCTCAGTTCTTCTTTTTGATAGCTTTTACTGAAAAACTTCAGTAACAAAGTCGGAACTGGAAGGAGAAGGCCTCTCTGCTGATACAATGTATAAACTGCCTTTATGAGAGACTCTGTAGCCTCTAAGAAACAAGAGAAAACAGCTGCATGTGAGTCAAAATGTTTCTTCACCAGCACCATAATTCTTCTAAAAAGCACAGAAGCACCTTGTTCCTATGAGGAAGCAGATTTTAGCCACAAACTGATGACTACCATCAAAATCCTACATCAGTGGCCTAATAAAAAAGTCAAACCAATCGGAGATTACAGTACAAATTTTCCTAAGAGACAACAAACCTAGGAAAGGACAACAAATACCACAATACTAGAAAGGTGGATAAGCCAGGAACCAAACAGCAAAGTTCTGCTTGAATGAAAAGAATTAGTAAGTCACACTAAAAACTGACCTAATGCAACATAACTTCAAGTTACAAGAAAGGTAAAGAGATAAGGATCCACCAATTTCTAGTCAAACTAGATCAGAAAAGTATTTCTTTATCCTTAGGCTCAATGTCATTTCCTATTAATAAAACTTACCTTCTTTCACTCCAACTATGTAATCTAGTAGAAAACCTACCCATCAGCTTCAGAGTGGACCTACCCACCGAAAAGGGGGTGTTCTCAGCCATCAGGGTTCAAGCAGACATTCCTTCATGATTATGCTGGCTACCTTTTATGGCTCGAACGTAAATGACTATGAAATGTTTGACAGGTATGAACTCAAAATTAGATGCTCAACATTAACAGTATGTGTAAGAGCCCCTCTCTTAAGTAAGGACAGAGCATTGACACCCACCTCTGTCTGACTGCATCTGCATTAACCTCCAGGAGACACCAAGCAATCTGTTCAGCTGCTTACTGTTTAGCCTAGACCCATCTTCAAGGGCTTCTGTTACAAATTTCCTTATCCTTTCTATCCAACTGGAATCCTTCTGCAAAGTTGAGGCATTTGCCAGGGAGACCATGATATCAGACAGTGTTAAATTCAGTAAAAGGTGATCTACATTATTCGAGAGAATCGTGCAATGCTTGATGCTAAAAACAAAGACACACATAACTGTTAAGTGTTGTATCTACCATGCCTGTTTCACTTAAACACTTAACTATTCCTCCCAGAATGAACTGTCAAGAAGGTAAGTATATTAAAGCGACTGTAAGCAAACCATTCATTACAGAATCAGAGTTGTTAAGGCATAAATTAAGAATGCATACTGCTCAGTTCATTACCCAAGTTGCTATTCACACAAGAACTACAGGCCCTTGAAACATGGTGTGGTAATCCTAGATGTACTACAGGGATAAGAACACTTGAAAACTTCAACACACTTGAAGATTTTCGTTAAGCAGATATTTATATTAGGATGAAACTCACGACAGACCTTGATTCTGCTTCTAACTAATTTTGACTTGACAGAATCACTAATTTCTCCTGGCCACAATTTCCTTATATGTGAAACAGGAGACTGGTCTAGATAAGCCCAATTCTGAAACAATTTAATTTTATGACTCACATATTACAATCACTTTTTCTAACAGATTATCTTAAGAAAAACAAAATTTGCAACTTAGGATAAAAACCACTAGATATATAAACACTATATAAACACAGTGTAGATTTCAGGCTACACTGTATTCAACAGCAGAGCCTATTTATTCTCATGTTCAGAAACATGTAAAGTTGATTAAACTAAAAAAATACCTGAAACTAATTTATTTTAAAAGAAAGTTAACCCTGGATTAGGCATGAGAAAGGACACAGTCGTAAGGAACCACAAATACAAGGGGAGGGAAATTTTTAATATTTGGTGTTATTAGGGTATCAAATGTAGGGTTAGGAATGACAAATGGGACCAGATCACAAAGAGTTGAAAACTAAGGACACTAAAATCAATTCTGCAAGCACAGGAGTAACATAGTTGAAAAATTCTTTCATTTCTGCTGATGAAAAAGAAAATATCAGTTACAAGACTCTAAACAAAGAAGTAGTTGTATGTCTACTTGAGCAATACAGGCAAGACGTGACAAGCTCAAGAAACAATGCTGGTACAGACTAGGAGAAAGGGGGATGTATAGCAGGAATAAAAATTAGCTGGATTTGAAGTCTGCTTAAATGCATACATGTATGTGAGCTTTTAGCTGAGCTGGTAAAGAATCCGCCTGCAATGCTGGAGACCCCAGTTCGATTCCTGGGTTGGAAAGATCCTCTGGAGAAGGGGTAGGCCACCCACTTCAGTATTCTTGGGTTTCCCTGGTGCCTCAGTTGGTAAAGAATATGGCCGCATTGTGAGAGCCCTGGGTTCCATCCCTGGGTTGGGAAGATCCCCTGGAGAAGGGCATGGCAACTCACTCCAGTATTCTTGCCTGGAGAATCCCCATAGACAGAGGAGCCTGGTGGCCTACAGTCATGGTGTCGCAGAGAGTCGGGACCTGGCTGAGTGAGTGAGTAAGCACAGCACAGCCCAGCAAAAAACTGGGAATTCTATCACGGAGAGAGAATGAATGAAAACTGGGACAGATGAGTAGCAATCTATACTACAAACCCAAAACTACTGGTAGGTTCTTTGCCCAACTGTTCAGTGCCCAAAACCAAGGCACATTTTATACTAACCAGACCACACAAAAACTCAACTGCATCATTTCTTCACCACAGGTAGAGCTTTTGAAGATCTACTTACCTATTACTGTCTGGAAGGTGTCAACAGACATTCAAAAGTTGGGAGAATTCATCCCGCTCCTCCAAGAATTTACACAAAATTTTAAAGTCTAAATACACTGACCACCAATTCTATGAGGGAGACAGGAAACTGGGGAAACTCATTTTCAGCAATGATAGAGGAGGAAATTAGAACTGATTCCCGTCCTGAAAATAACTTTAAAAGCTGGATGAAATAGTTTTTAACAACTCAAAAGCATTCAAGAGGTAACAAGGTGATGAACAATTGCTGGGTCCCCAAAATAAAGCAAGATCACAGTACTCAGGTTCCAAGGGCTGTGGAACCAAATACCCAATTCCAACGAAAAGGCTGGAAAACGGAACTAACCTTTCAGAGGCCTCACAGGGAAAAGTCAAACTCCAGAGCCAGACAAACATGGGGACTCTGGTATATTATCCCTACTTCAAGCTGAACCTGTAAGGGCTCCCTGCCAGAGTAACGGTGAACTGGAAGTAAAAAGAGCTCTTACATAAAACAATCCCAGTTATACATCATCTCAGTAGTTAACGCAACAATTTTTCCCAACTAGATCTATAGATTCAACACAATTCCAATCAAAACCCCAGCCAGTTACTTTATAGTTATCAACAAAATGATTTCTGAAGTTTACACACAAAGGCAAACACTAGACTACCCAACACAAGTCCAAAGCGGAACAATGTTGGAGGACTCACACCACTCGATTTCAAGGCTTACTGTACTACAGTAATCAAGACAGCACAGAACTGGTGAACGAACAGACAAACATAGGTCAGTGGAAGAGCCCCAAGACAGGCCTACAAGTACAGTCAACTGATGATTTCAGACAAAGGAGCCGAAGCAATCCAAAAGAGAAACAAGAGTCTTTTTCTGCAAACAGTGCTGGAATAACTGGACAGAAACTCTAGAACTGAAAAATAAAAATAAAACAAATTCAACAAATGTATGTTTGAATGAGACAAAGAGAAACAAAAAATTCAGTAAGTGGGTCTTATATACAATCAATTAGTCTTTAAAGGGAAGGAGAAAAATGGCATTAATATTTTAAAGATGAGAATTTTTCAGATGTGTTTAGACACTTCACTCAAGATCTCAGATTTAAGAAGCTCACTGAATTCCAAGGAAAATCAATAAAAAAGAAAACCACACCTGGATACATCATTGTCAAACAGCAGAAAATAAAAGACAAGGAGCAAAGTCTTATGGGGGAGGTGGGGGGGGTGGGGAGGGAAGTAACTTTTATAAAGTAGCAACAGTTCAGACTCATAGCTGACTTCCTAACAGCAGTGGGAACCAACAGAGCGAAGCGTTGCAGTCAGTACGGTCAGTACGCTCAAACAAGAAAACTGCCAAGCTCAAGCACTGTGCTCTGTTAAAACAGTCCTCGGAAATAAAGGAGAATACATATATTCTCCTTCATTTTATATTATATATATATATATATATATATATATATATATATATATATGTATGTATGTATTTGTGTGTGTGTGTGTAAATCCTCTAGCAGCTTCTAAATAAGCCTAATGAAGAGAGATGAAAAAAATGAAGAGCAAAAAAATAGAATATACAGATAAAACTCAGATGGTGGATACAAGTTCTCCAAAAATATTAATTTTTGCTTGAAAGTTCAAATTTTATCTCTAGCACAGACACTATTTTCCTGAAACTGATAGGCTTATTTTTTTCATTTCTGAGAAAATATCTACAAATACCCAAGTCTGAATAAGCATAGTTAGTCATTTAAATTAAAATCATGTCCATTGCAGAAAATACAAACAGAATGACAAGTGCATTTCCTCGAGACAACCATCATTCTTTGGCATGCAGCCAAAATACTTCAGGCACACTTTCCATTTCACCACACAGAATATTAAAATTACGTGTTTTCAAGGATTGTGACTTAATAAGATTAGTAATTTTTTACTTAATTAAGAACAATTTTAAGTGAAACTGGCATGTTCTTTTAAACTGTGAATGCATAGTGGTGAAGAATACTGTTAACCCTCCATACCGTTCTGCCTCCACATATTCAACCAACTGCAGATGGTGTATCATGTGTATGGATTGTGGCTTTCTGAATCCATAGATGCAGAATGTGTATTTGGAGGGCAACTTGCTTCTGGATCAGTGAAAATACCACGTATGACACTATGTCTTTACACAAAACTCAGACTGTACAACAAGAAGAGTGACCCCTCACATAAACCAAGGACTCCAGTGTAAATGATGTATCACTGAGGTTTGTATTTTACAACAGATACACAACTCTGGTGTGGGACGCTGACGTGAGGGAGGCTGTGCATCCATGGGGGTAGGAGTAGTGTATGAGGACTCCGTACTTTCTGTTCAATTTTAATACGAATCTAAAATTGCTCTAAAAAATGAACTCCATGTAAAAAAAAAAAAAAAAAAAGGAATGAAATGCTAGTAGTGCCACAACATGAATAAACCTTAAAGATATCATGCTAAGTGAAGTTAAGCCAGACATAAAACAGTGTTTTCAGTTTCTACTGATACATGGTACCAGAACAGTCAAATTAATAAAGGGGAAAAATGCAATAGCGGTTCCCAGTACCTGGAGGGAGAAGAGCATAGGAAGCTGTTATTTAATGTGTACCGAGTTTCAGACTGGTAACATGAAAAATGTGAAATGTACTTAATGCCACCAATCAGTACACTTTAAAAATAGTTAAAATGCTAATTTTTATGCTATGGACATCTTACCACAATGAAAATAATATCTTTTGTAACTCCACAGTTCAACCCAAGATTAAAAATAATCTAGACATCAGGTCAAAATTGAAGACCACCAGCTTAGGCCACATTGGCTCCTCTAACTTGAATCTGTGAATTTAATAGATAGCCTCCAAAGGCTATCTGAGAAATATTCAACACGCTTCCTTATGGAAGTTCAAGAGCAGCCTGCGGACCCTCAAAACAAATCACTAGGGAAATTTATGGTAATACTGTCAATCCACTTTTGTTAAAAATGCCACAATTTCACCACCTCAGTGTCTTCATCGTTAACTCCTTTTTCACCTTCTATATCTTAGCACAAATCACTACCTAGGCAGGCAGCCCTCCCTAGGACCTATGCCCCCCATGAAAGAGCAGGACCAGCTCCCTACTATACTGATATACTTTTATTACCCTACATTCTTTTTCCTAAGTGCCTTCAACATATTAAGTGCCCAATAAAGTGAATAATGACAGTACACCCATATGCTCTTGAGTAGTTTACTTACATTTAATGGTCTACCAAATTCCAAACATCCTTTTATTTAATCTCATTTTGATGAAAATTACACCTGAAACCTCTTCCTTGACAACATAAAAATCACATGTAATTATATTCACGCATTGAAGGATATTCTCAACCTTATCCATGGACCTGATTAAAAACTTCTGTGTTAATAAGAAAACTGTATCTGGAGCAAGTAACAACTTACTTGCTCAAGAAAGTATTTCCATATTTGATTCTCTGTCACCTCCAACTCCAGAAACTCTAAATTAATGGTCCTAAAACATGGTTTTGATCCAACCAATAATAGTCTTCAATGCCTAAAGGATCAAGGATGAAAGAGAAATGAGAGTCAGAGACAAAAAATGACTTTCAGCATTAAAGTTAGTCATCAGTAGAAACCAATTTGATCCAGGTCTGTCCCATGTCCTCCATTATGCAATTTTATAGCTTTCTCATACCCTATAATATCTCCTTCCATTACTGCAATCATCCCTCACTTCACTTCTGCCTGCTAAAATCACATTCACATTAAAACACTACTCTCCAACACTGCCTTGTCTGTTTATCCTAACAAGGATCTGTCTTCTCCTATTAATTCCTATAGCATTTCTTGACTATAAAGTTCTAATGACACTTAAATATGCCTTGTGTGAAAGATGTAGATTCATTTTTCTTCCTGCAAGTTATTGAGCTTTTGTTTCTCAGCCTTAAAACTACCCTTCCACGCTCTTACTTTGTGATCCTGGGGGTGAGTCACATTTTCTCCTTTACAGTTTGCTTCTTGTTAGGCTCTGCCAATAAAGTGCTTGTTTTTGTTTAGTCACTAAGCTGTGTCAGACTCTTCAGCAACCCCGTGGACTACAGCCCGCCAGGCTCCTCTTTCCATGGGATATTCTAGGCAAGAATACTGGAATGGGTAGTCATTTCCTTCTCCAGCAGATCTTACCAACCCAGGGATTGAAATCTGTCCCTGCACTGGCAGGAGGGCTCTCCACCACTGAGCCACCTGGAAGTCAAGGGGTACTTGAGACCAGAAAGCTGGAGGAGGAAAATGCGGCACTTTCTGTTTGCTTCCTAGTCCTATTTTTTGCTTCCTGTTGCCAGCAGTGCAACCCAACCACTCTTCAGGCCAGCAGCAGTTCATTCTAGCAGCCAGAGTTGGTTCCAGTCTGTATCTTCCTGACACAGAACCAGTATCACCGTGCCCCTAGAACACCAGCGCCAGCCAGCAGAACCCTCTTCGCTGAGCCCTGTACCCTTACCCCACTGGGCCCCTCTCCTGATCCCAAAGACATTAGTCCCAGCTGAGTGCAAACCCCTTCCTCGAGGCCTGAGTTTGGGCTGCAGCCTTTCTTTCCAGCCACTTGCCCTCTTCTCTTTGCTCTCCGGTCAGGAGGCAGTGGTGGCTTCCGACAAGACCTTGCTGTTCCCTTTTGTCTTTCCACTATTAAGTGGAAATGCCTAGTTAACAACCGGTTGTATTAAATTCTCTGTGAAAATCACTGGTGTGATTTCCATCTCATGACTAGAGTCTGACACACATTTTTATCAATTTTAAGATTTTGTATTGATTTTTGCAATTTATGAATCACTTAAGAGATCAAAGAATATACCTTAGGGCATCTAATTATCTGTCATAATACTTTACTTACAGTGAGAGACCAAAAAACTTCAGTGAATGAAGTTTCTCTGCCTACAACATACTTATCACTTCTGAGCATATCCTCTGAACTCTGCCCAAAGAGCCTCACTGATTCTCCAAGTAGTTTCTTCCTTTTGATAAGTTTAAGAACCTTCTGACAAAGACTTTAAAATCTGTTCAAGCGTTTGCTCATTTGGGGAATTGCACCTTGAGTATCTGTATCTGCTTGTCAAGTTTTATTTGGTAATTTGTTTTTACGTTTATCTGCTCTTACTTCAGGTAAACATTTCAAATAACTTCCAGGCTTACACTTTTCCAGTGAAACTTCATCCATAATTTGTTCTTTTCACTTATTTTAAAAAAGAGAACTGCTTTTCTTCAATTATCCCTCTTCCATCAGGATACTGATAACAGTTACATTACGCTTCCTTGTGTATATAAATGAGAGCAGAAACTAGTGATGTTATGCTCTCAAAGATTCAGTAATTACACAGTGCCTCTCACAAACAAACTATCCACTCTAAGCAAATTTTTATTAAATTCTTATCTATACAATTTGATAACTGACACTCATTTAGCACAAAACATTCACTTCACAGATTAAAAATAAAAATAAAAACTAAGTAAAATTGGAAGTCCAGGGCTTAAAGTGACTTGTTTAAGATCAGATACTACAGCTTTTATCTTTACGTCACAGTCTAGATAACAACTACTTGCAGTGTACAAAGTTCAGTGTGAGACTGTTTTCTGAAAATGTCAGGTTAAACAGTGGATGAGAATGGCAATATCTTTTATTTGTCCCTTTCCTTTTTTTGCTTGGTTATTTCTTTTAAGGCATATGGAAAATTACTCCTAAAATGGTGTTTGAAATCAGTAAGGTAATTCTTTCAAAGCCATGACTCCTAGTAAAATAAGCACAGATTAGAAAATCTGTAAGAAACAATAACTTAAAATAGCAAATAAGACTTTAAGCAGAAACTTAACAACTTGTCAATATTCACTTACAAATTTACCCTTATAACACACCTTTTGCTAATGATATAATATGTAAATAAATCTTAAAATCTGAATAAACTGTTAGGCCATCCAACTTTCACCCACAGTTCTTTTTGGTGCTTTCATTTTTACATGCATTTCATCTACTTAAAATGAGAAAAAAAGGGAGAAAGTAAAATTTAATAAAATTCTGATTTTGAACTACTAATGCAATATTTATAAAGTATACAAGAAAATCTTCTACTTAGTATTCCATTTAAGAGTAACTATATTCTCTAGAAATTCTATTGCTCATTAAAGACATTTAATACCTTCACAAATCAATGTGTTTGTCTAAATTCTTCAGCAGTATTCTTCAATGTATCATGTTCTCCTACCTGAAACACTGATTCCCTACTATCCAGAGGACCAATCATTCCAGTCTGCCAGTGGCTGAGGGGTTGCTTGGGATATGGGACATGAGACACTACAATAGCTAGCTCCAGCTCTAGCAAACCTGGAGGCCAAACTCAGACCATAAATCAACAGCTAGCTATTGCAGCATATCTCCTTAGTTACCTTCACTGGGTTTTCCTCTTTTTCTTAACCTAAAAATGTGTCCTTGACAACCTCTGGACTTCTACTAGGTATCTTAAACTTAACATGAATAAACTGAACTCTCCTATGGGCAGTCACATCATCATCTGGACCACAGTACAGGCATCACCCCTGCTCCTCTTTCCTTAACTACATACACCAGCATTCCTGCTGGTTTCACCAGAATCTGGCTGCTTCTCATCACTTCAACCACCACCTGCCGTTCGACTCCAAGCCACCATCACCTCTCACTTAAGACTGCTGTCTCAGGCTCCCAAAGGCCCTCATGCTTTTCCTCTTGCCCCCCTAAACTTAACTCTCTACACGGCAGCCAGGGTGATCTTTTAAAACACAAATCCTACTTCACAATATTACAGGGAAGGATAAAGGAGATAATATATATAAAGGAAGGACAGGTCATCCATGGGATCAATGATCTCAGTTGGGCCCATTTTGCTAGAGTTGGAGAATGAGGGCATGGGGGTTTTTAACTGTTTTATTTGTAAATCTGGCATATTAAAGTTAAATAAACATAATTTAGATCATGCCACTCCTCTGCTCAAAACCCTCCAATGTCTTTTCACCACACTCAGGTTAAAATTCTAAGTCTTTACCACAGACCACAAGGTACCACATGATGTGGCTACTGCCCGTCATGTCCCCCCTCATCACCCACCATTCTCCCAGGACCTCACTTGCACATGCCTTGCTGCCATTCCTCAAGTATGTCCAATCTGTTCTCACTTCAGGGTTTTGCACTTGCTGTTCCCTGTGCCTAGAAGGGTCTTCCTACAGGTCTTCACAAGACTTGCTCCTTCTCTTCATTCACTGACATGCAAATATTAAGAAGGCATTTCCTGACCACCTAGTTAACAGGTACCTCCCCGCACACTGTTTCATTACATCTTCTCTCTTACCCACTTTCATCTTTCTTCCTAATGATGACATGATGGACATCAGCTATTTGTTTGCCATCTCTCAACCCCACCAGGAGCTAAGTGTTTGCCTTGTCAGTCATGTTTATCTCTGTATTCCCAGAGTCTAGACAGAACCTAACTCACTGCAAAGCAGCACTATTCAAAAGACCTTTCTGCAGTGACAGAGCCATTTTCTTCTTGTATTTGTGCTGTCCAATACAGTAGCCACTGCCACCTGAAGCTACTAAGCATCTAAAATGTGACTACTGTTTACTGAGGAACTGAATTTTAATTAAACAGCCAAATGTATAGGTGCTCAATTAACCTTTGCATCTAACTCTTTCTCACAAATTCTGATCTTCATGGTAAAAACAAAACAATAAGGAAACATTTACACTGAACGCAGCAAGCATTAAAATACAAAGCTAGGACACAACAAAATCTCTATAGTGTATAAAATTATACTACTGACCTAAAGTTAATAATACAGGACTCCAAAAACTGAAGTTAATTAAAAAGTTAACATTACATTGTATTTTAAAACACTGTGTGTTTTAAAAATATTAAATACAGTATACTTTAAATTAAGGATCCTAAGGATTCAAAGAGTGTATTACAAATAAACCACCTCAGTCAGGATCTGAGTACTCAACCACTGAAAATAAGATTTAATATTAACTTGAGATTTCTTTCCAAAGATGAAAGATTTCAAATTCCTAAAAAGCTTTAAAATAAAAAATACTTGGGCAAAAATGAAACTTCTCAATTATGCAGCAAATACAAACACACTATATGCGTTTAACAAAACTTAAAAAGTAAGCAGTCAGTTACCCTAAGGTTGCACCCTAATACAGATGCCAATTTATCAACAGAAAACCTACACATTTTGAGAGAAAAGAGCTACAATTCAGCCTGTGGTGCATAATTAGAATTTAAGACCAAGAAATGCCATTTCATTCCTCCTAAAGTTTGAACTTTGACCACTCAATACTTTAAGTACTAAGCTATAACTAAGGTGAATGAGAAAGTGGAACTGACAGCAGGAATGGTAATGAAAAATAAACTAACAGACATTTTAATGTAATCTGGTGTAACATACATATTTATACTTTGTCTGCAAAGTAATAGATTTACCTTATTCAGTTATTATAGTTCAAATCTGCCGTGGTAAATTAGAGAACTCTGCCAATGGATGCTTTTAAATACTATTTCAGTTTGAATTTGCACCATACCTGCAACTGCAGCTTACCTACAGTAAAGGTTAACTTTAAGAAATATTTTCCGATTTATATCCTTTATCAAGAAAATAGAGAGAGACTGAGTAACTCTCTTAGTAAATGTCACATTGCACTTGAAAAGATGTGGGTTATTTTCAAATATCTTTTTATGTTGGTTTCTAACGTAATTCCACTGTGATAAGAGAACAGACCCTGTGTGATTTCAATACCTTTAAGACCATGAAATTTTTGCACGTTGTTTTATGTCCTTGGATAAGTTCCAGAGTCTCCCAATTTACAGTCTATGGGAACTTGAATAGAATTTGTGTCCTACTGTTGTGTAAAAATTGTATAAATCTTAATTATATTGAATTGGTTCATAGTGTTTTTCAGGTCTAGTATATCATTCTATTTCTCTACATATTCATTCTATTAATTTTTGAGAGTTTGATACTAAAACTCCAACTAAAAATCTTAATTTATCTCCTTAAAAAATAATTGTAATATACAGTGTATTTTCCAAGTCTCCTGTAAATGTGTTATCATACTTTCAGAATTTAAAAAATTGAAATTAAAAAACTACTATGTATGAAGTAAATAAACCCCAAGGATGTATTGTACAGCACAGAAAAAATAGTCATTATTTCATAATAAAATGGAGTATAATCTGTAAAAATACTGATTCACTGTATTGTATAACTGAAACAAATGTAACATTATAAATCGGCTATGTGCTCATGCATACTCAGTCTCTTCCATCGCGTCTGACTCTTTGCCACCCTATGGACTACAGAACACCAGCTCTTCTTTCCATGGGACTCTCCAGGCAAGAATACTGGAGTGGGTTGCCCTGCCCTCCTCCAGGGGATCTTCCCGACCCAGGGATTGAACCCAAGCCTCCCGTGTCTCCTGCATTGTAGGCGGATTCTTTACTGCTGAACCACCAGGGGAGTAAATCAACTATATTTCAATATAAATACCCTCCTCAAAAGAGAGACTGAGTAGGAAGATAAAGATCAGAGAATCTTAAGTGATACATCAGCCAAGAACCCTGATTTAAACAAAGAAGCTCAATTATATATTATGGCAATCAAGGAAATATGAACACTAGATCTTTGATAATATTAAGGAATCGTGGATAATGATAAAGGAATTTAAATTATTTTTTTAAAAGACTCACTGCCTTTTAAGAAAACATGCTGAAACATGTATGGATGAAATGATGGTATAAGATGATTTGCTTTGCTTTGGTTTAGGATTTGCTTCAACCATCTGTATGAAGGGTTGGGGGGTGAGGTGGGTCGAGCAGAAATAGAAAAAGCTTGTCCTTGAGCTGAAAACTTGGAGCTGGAGGATAAGAGAATATGGAGATTTGTGTTCTATTTTTTGTGTGTGAAATTTTCTACACTATAATCTTTAAAAAAAGAAAAAAAGAAAAAACTAGTAGAGCCATTTTTTTTTTAAATGCAAGTAGGTCATAAGAGAGTAAGAAGATTTCCAATAATGAATTAACAACCTGCAAATAGCTATATATTATGGTTATCCTACTGGAAATTTTAATATAAATAAATTCACTTATTTGGGAAAGTTTCTTTCAGGTTATATGTTGTATTTGGAAAATATAACAGCCATACCCAGGGGCAAGTGACAAGACTCATCTGCACACCTGGGTCTTCACTGCCAGTGCCTGTGACACTTGACTATTTTACCATTTCCACGTTACCATTCTCAGAATATAAGGCAAATCTTGCCTGAATCACTGTCACTGACCCGAGAGGGTCCTAGCCCAGAGTCTTAAAGAAGGTCTTCCTCCAGAAATTAGACACGGTCCTTGTGTAGTTCTGTCCTCTAGAATCTTTCTCCCAAGTAACATAAGAACAAGAGGAGAAAGGCAGAGATGATCTGGATTTCTTGAGCCATCTGGGTGGATCAAGTTTTTTATTTCTTTCCTCTGCACAAAGTCCCTCACCTGTGACAAGCTTCAGCATTAGGTCCTGGTGACACAGTCCCCTGTGGGGGGAGATAGAGAAGTAAGGAGACAGGTAGTAGTAAGTAGCTTCTTAATCTGACTAAGATCAATTTAATTTGAAAGAGGAAGTAGCTTTACAGCAATCCTTTTTCTCATCATTGCCAGATTACCTCATTGCTTTAAAAGAAAATGAATTCCTCCATCTCAAGTGTTTGGCAAACAATAGTCAGCAGATTTGTGTAAAAAAAAAAGTATACATAGTCAATTAGGGGTCGATTACAAATTTCTATTTGGGGAGTCTCCAAATTGGGAACCTGAGAGTAGAGTAGAAAAAAGATTTTTCCCTTTGAATACTTCATGCTTTTAAAATTTTGAGCCATGTGAATGTATTGCTTTATGTAATTAATTAGTTAACTTATTAAAAATAAAGATTAAATAAATAAATAAAAATAAAGATAAAAATGGAGATCATAATGCCTAAAAAGAGATTAAGATCACAGGGCCATTTGCTTCTAATGTAAAAACTAATACAAATCACTCTGTTAAGAATCAAAAGGCTATTATAATTAAATGACACATAATATCAGATTTTCTTTTGCAAAATAGGCCCTTATGGGCAAAGTTGGTGAATTCTGAATAAAATCTCTAAGTTAGATAACAGTATTGTATCAATATTAATTTCCTGACTTTAATAATAGTACTGTGGTCATATAAAAGTTTTTTTAAGAAACACACTTCAAAACATTAGGGGTAAAGTGGTGTCATATCTGCAACTTTCTCTGAAAGAGTGGGGATGAGATATATAGAGAAAGACAGAGAGAAAATAATAATAATAAAGTAGACTCGATAAAATGTTGATATTTACTGGCAAAGAGGGGGAGCGCCTGGAACTCTCATACACTAATGGCAGAAGTAAAAAAATTATGACTATTTTTGAAACCAGGCAATGCTTTAATAATGTTAAACATAGACTTATCATATGGCCTAGCAATTACAGTCCTAGGTATTTACCCTAGAGAAATTAAAACATAGAGATCCAAAACATGTGTCTAAGAATGTTCATATCAACTTTATTCATAATAGCCCAAAGTGCAAACAATCTCCATGTTCATCAATAGGAGAGTGAATCACATTCATCAATAGGAGATGAATAAACAAATATTTATCAACAGGAGAGTGAATAAACAAATGTATTCTCACACAAATGTTTGACAAACATTATTTTCACAAACAAATGTATCCACCTGCAAAGTGGGAGACCTGGGTTCCATCTGATCCCTGGGTTGGGAAGATTCCCTCAAGAAGGGGAAGGCTACTCACTCCAGCATTCTGGCCTGAAGAATTCCACAGGCTGTATACACATGAGGTGACAAAGGGTCAGATATGACTGAGTAAGTTTCACTTCACTTCATTCACACACCAGACACTGGGACATGATTCCCATGGGTTCCTTGTGTTTCCACATGTCTTATGAATAGAGGTGCTGACAGTTTTGCTCCAGACAATCTTCTTTAAAAAAAAAAAAAAAACACTTGCACAGAAGATACCCTTGGAAAATATAATTTCTCCATCTGGAGCAGAAGGCAAATTTTTTGGAGTCCAGTATGATGAAGATAATGTCTCCTTCCAGGAACAAAGGTTGGGCAGATTTTCTTGAAGTCTCTTATTAAAGATTGAGGTTTTCTAAGCTTAGGGTTCCTCAGCTATGACTCAAGATTTACTATGTGTGGACATTTAGGTTGTTTTTACCTGTATAAGTTTATTGAGGCATAACTTACATGCAAAAAAATCATATTTGATCTGGTACAAGCATGAATCCGAGGCAGCCTAACTTTTTAGCTTGCAAACAGGATAAAATCTCAGATTCTTCACAGTCCTTGCCAGTGGAATGCTGCCCAGCAACAAAAAGGAAAGAATCACTGAGACACACAGCAGTACAGATGAGTCTTGCAAACATTATGCTGCGTGAAAAAGCTGAGCCCGAATCAAGTATGATACTGTCTAATTTCATTTACTGAAAATTATCCATCGAGCAGAATAAATCTGTATTAATAGAAATCACAATGGCAGTTGCCTGAGACAGGGAGTTTGGGGCATGTTGACAGAGGTAAAGGATGAAGGATTTTCCCAAGAGTCCAGTGGTTAAGAATTATCCTTGCAGTGCATGGGACACGGGTTCCGGGAACCAAGGTTCTGCGTGCTGCAGCACAGCTAAGGCCACGCGCTGCGGATACTAGGTGAGGAGGAGCCCCACAATGCGACTAAGGCCCGGTGCAGGCAAATAACCAAGTCTTTAAAAGGAGGTGAGGGGGAAGCTTTCTAGCGTGGTGGGAGTGGTGGAACTATTTTATATCTTTGTTGTGTTTGCATGGATATATACATCTTTCAAAGTGCATCAAACAGTGTGCCCTAAAATGTATAATTTTGTTATATGTGAATTACGCCTCAGTAAAATTACATAGAAATAGTCTAAATATTTATCAACATGTGAACAGATATGCAAAATATGGTATATACATAAAATGGAATATTATTCAGCCTTGAAAAGGAATGAAATTCTGAAACATGCTAGAACATGGGTGTTCCTTGAAATCATTACACTACGTGAGAGAAGTCAGACATGAGAAGACAGTTACTGTGTGATTCCACTTCTTTGAGCTGCCTGGAATAGACAAATTCATAGACAGAAAGTAGAGCAGTGGTTATCCAGGGCTGTGGAGTTGTGGTCTAGTGGGTACAAGGTTTCAGTTTGGAAGGATGAAATAATTCTGGAGATGGAGGTGATGGTGTTGTACAACAGTGTGAACACACTTAATGCCACTTAACTGGACACTCAAAATGTTTAAAATGATAAATGTTATATCTAGTACATTTATATGTATTACAGTAGTGGTGTGAAAAAAAATAATCTCTCTCTCCAGTGGTGTGCTGCAAAATGTATAACAACCAGCTATGAGAGGGAAGCATATTGGTAGTATTCACTTTGATAGAAACACTCCCACAGTGATCCAGTTCAAGCAACAGTGTGATATCACTGAATGTAGAGTTTGGAAAAGATACAAACAACTGACTTTACAAAGTCAATAGGAGTTGGCTCAAAGACACTACTGTCTCTATCCAACCAACCGATTGTTAGTACACAGCAAATCCAGTAAAGAAAACACAACATAAAAGTTATAAAGAAAAAGGGAAAAAAATCACCCCACCACTACTTATAGGCAGTTGTCTGTATGCCAGCCAGGGAGGTCGATGGTTATTTGTGGGCTGATAACATACAGGAACAACAAAGTGCCAGTTCACTGATCCTGCAGGCTGGAAGGCATCAATTCTGGTTGGTTGGTACCCATTGCCACATCAGTTATTAAATCTTGTGGCTCTTATTCCTGGTGGTGACATCCAGAAAAGGAAAACTGTGGGACCTTCTTGAATCATGTAAGTTTAGCTACCAGTAGGTAACCCTTTAAAATTTTTATCGATCTTTACTGTCATCATATTCCCTTTGTTTTGGCACAAAATGGCTGCAAAAGTACAGGAGATACAAAATTTTGAAGCCATTTCCAGAAGATTTAGGCTGATTCTCGGTGCCAGTGACTCTCAGATAGGGTGTGCATGTAATTACTTGGAGTAATCTTCATTTTGAAAGAACTACAGGTGATTCTAATGCAGTTGGTTCACAGAACACATTTGGCAACATGGTTCGATGAGGTAGCTCTTTCCCTTCTCCCCTTTCATAATTTCACACCACAACCACATTGCTCTAAGATGCAAATTAGGGTAACTGATGTTATAAAACATGTCCCAATGTGTGTATAACAATGTCTGAAATGATTTTAAGAATATTCAGTATAGAAAAGGTGACATAAAATTGTGCTAATTCATTTTACTGTCATTGGTGAAACAAGTGTTATTCAAGCCTTTTGATGTGGCAGAAATATTTTAAGACAACCCCTTCTATTCTTTGAGCAGGAAATAAAATCTAGCAAACTGTGTAACCAGTAACCTTAGGGATGGTACTTGAGGCTTGATCTCTAAAAGATGTTGAGTCCAAAAGTTGAACCTAAATCTGCCTGTATTGTTCTGCCTTGAGTGAATCTTTCATGCAGGCTGTGATCAGTGCATTTAAAAGAGCAGAGATCTGAATTTTATTGAGATTTACCTTATGTTTTATTATTGTGGGCTTGCCAGGTGGCACTAGTGGTAAAGAACCCACCTGCCAATGCAGGTGATGTAAGAGGTGCTGATTGGATTTCTGGGTCAGGAAGATCGAGGAGGGTGTGGCAACCCACTCCAGTATTCTTGCCTGGAGAATCCTATAAACAGATGAACCTGGTGGGCTACAGTCCGTAGTCGCAAAGAGTCGGACACAACTGAAGCAACTTAGCATGCATGCATGTTTTATTAATAATGAATTTCTGTTTAGTAAATGTTTCATAGTTATGTGCCAGACTTGCTTTCCTTATAACATGGTGGCAAGGTTAAGAAGGCATCGTTAGTCTTCATCCACTCTAATTAATAAATGCTACATGAATCTACCAAAAAGAACCTTATAACTGTGCTTGAAAAGTTGGCTTAGGGTAGCTCTTTATAGGGTGTTTGGGGGAACACTAAACCCCAAGATGCTCATTTGAAGATAGAAGACCTGCAAAAAAAAAAAAAAAAAAAAAAAAAGAGAGAGAGAAAGAGAAGAGAAAGAAGACTTGCATGATAAAATAAACATAGGAAATGCTGCATAGGCGAATATTTTATTTTTTTTTTAATTTAGTCCACCATTTACCAAAGTTATTGATTAAAGATTTTAAAATTTCATAAGAATAACATTTTGTGGAATATATATTTAGCAAAGAATTCTCCAGTGCTCTGGTGAAAATTTTAGCTGTGAAGGGGAACACAGGGATAGAGAGGCAAATTAATTTGGCATTCTTGACTTCAAACTTACATTAACCACATTTGTTTCCACTATTAAATGTAAAGAATTTGATGGATTTAACAACAGTCATCAAGGATAGTCAAAAGGTAACTTCCTCAGTGGTCTGGTGCAGCCAAAAATCAACTGGAGAATATACCTCAGGTGCCCGCTGCAACTCGAGAAAAACCATGAGGCTTCCCCCTCGCTACGAGATGAACCCCAATTCCCCAGCATTGCGTGAAGACCAATTCCGTGTTCCCCATCAAACAAGAAAGGAGCCTTGACTTCCTTGATGGAACTCCAGAGAGGCCCCAAGAACACTGTCGCAAGTCTAGAGGGACCTGAGGTCACCGCAGTCACACAAAAGAGCTCCATGTACCACAAATCAACTCGAGATGAGGCCTGATTCCCCTGCAATGGCTCCAGAGCTAGCAGGCGTTCCCCTGCAAACACAGCAAGTGGCTTGCCTTCCTTTAGGCAACTCCAGAGATTCCGCGAGAACACCATGCCAAGTCTAGAGGAACACGAGTTCAGCACAGCAACTAGAGAGAAGCTCCGTGTACAGCAAATCATCTCGAGATGAGAGCTGATTCTCTGGCTTTGACTCAAGAGGAATGCCAACTTTCCACAATCACCTCAAGAGGAGGCTTCTCTCAGCTATAGGTATGTGAGAGGGACCCTGAGTTTGCTGCCTCAAGTGGAATGGACACCGAGATGCCGTGACTCGAGATAAGGCCGGATTTCCCTGCAGTGACCTGAATGCAAGCTCGTCTTTCATCTCACGAGATGAAGGGATGTCTGAATCCCCTGTGGAGACCCTAGAGAACGCCCTAGTTCCACGTATCATCTCAACAGGAGGCCTCACACTCCTTTCAAAACTCGAGAGTCACGTGGAGGTCAATGCCTCAAAAGGAGACGATTCCTGACTCCTCTTGAAAATTGATAGGAATCCCAATATCCCTGTGGCAACTAGACAGGAACCCTGGGTCTCTCCCCTCACCTTGAGAGGGGTCCCTATTGCCCTATCAAGCCTCGATGAGAATACCGAGGTGTCCCTAACATCTAGGCAGGAGTCCTGATGTCACTGAACAACATGAGTTTTGAAGGGTCATTCCCGCCGTAACTCGAGAAGATACCCCAGGTCCCCACCACAACTCAAGAAAACCCAGGAGAATTCACCCTCGCCGTGAGATGAGGCCCAATTCCACTGCATCGCATGTAAAGCAATTCCGTGTTCCCCATAAAACAGGATATGAACCTTGACTTCCGTGATGGAACTCCAGAGAGTCCCCAAGAACACTGTCGCAAGTGTAGAGGGACACTGAGGTCCCCGCAGCAACACGAAAGTGCTCCGAGTACCCAGATGAACTCGAGATGAGACCCGATTCCCCTGCACTGGCTCCAGAGCAATCCCGCTTTCCTCATCAAACTAGACAAGTGGCTTGACTTCCCTTAGGCAACTCCAGAGATTCCCCGAGAGCACCGTCCCAAGTCTAGAGGAACACCAAGTTCAGCACAGCAACTCGAGAAAAGCTCCGTGTACCCCAAAACATTCGAGATGAGAGCTGATTCCCTGGCTTCGACTCAAGAGGAATGCCAACTTTCCACAAGCAGCTCAAGCGGAGGCTTTTCTCAGCTCTAGGTATGTGAGAGGGACCCTGAGTTTGCTGCCTCAAGTGGAATGGACACCGAGATGCCCTGACTCGAAATAAGGCTGGATTTCCCTGCAGTGACTTGAATGCAGGCTTGTCTTTCATCTCAAAAGATGAAGTGATGTCTGAATCCCCTGTGGAGACCCTAGACAAAGCCCTATTTCCCCACCTCATCTCGACAGGTGACCTTACATCCCTTTGACAACACGAGTCGAATGCGGAATTCAATGCTTCATAAGGAGACGATGACTGAGTCCTCTTGAAAATTGACAGGAATCCCAGTACGTCTGTTGCAACTTGAAAGGACACTGGGTCTCCCCCGTCACCTCGAGAGGCGTCACTATTGTCCTGCCAAGCCTTGAGGAGAATCTCAAGGTGTCCCTCGCAACTAGACAGGAGTTCACACATGGCTGAACAAACATGAGTTTTGAAGGGCCATCCCCGCCGTAACTCTAGAACATAACCAGGTTCCCTCCACAACTCCAGAAAAACAATGAGACTTTCTCCTCACCGCGAGATGAGGCCCAGTTCCCATGCAATGTATGCAGGTTAAGTCCGTGTTCCCAATCAAAAGGAAAGGAGACTTGACTTCTTTGAAGGACCTTCAGAGAGACCCCAAGAACACTGTCAGAAGTCTACAGGGACCCTGAGGTCCCCGCAGCAACATGAAAGGGCTCCGTGTACTCCAAATCAACTCAAGATGAGGCCCGATTCCCCTGGACTGCATTCAGAGCAAGTCCGTGTTCCCCATCAAACACGAAAGGAGCCTTGACTTCCTTGATGGAACTCCAGAGAGTCCCCAGGAACACTGTCACAAGTCTAGAGAGACCCTGAGGTCCCCTGCAGCAACATGAAAGTGCACCGTGTACTTCAAATCAACTCGAGATGAGACCCGATTCCCCTGCATTGTCTCCAGAGACATCACTCGTTCCCCATCAGACACACAAAGTGGCTTGATTTCCGTTAGGCTACTCCAGAGATTACCCGAGACTACCATCTCAAGACTAGAGGAACACCAAGTTCAGCACAGAAACTCGAGAAAAGCTCTGTGTACCCCAAATCATCTCGAGATGAGAGCTGATTCCCTGGCTTTGACTCAAGAGGGATGTCAACTTTACACAAGCACCTGACGAGGAGGCTTCTGTCAGGTATATGTATGTGAGAGGGACCCTGAGTTTGCTGCCTCAAGTGGAATGAACACCGAGATGCCCTGACTCATAATAAGGCCGGAATTCCCTGGAGTGACTTGAATGCAGGCTCGTCTTTCATCAAACAAGATGAAGGGATGTCTGAATCCCCTGTGGAGACCCTAGAGACAGCCCTAGTTCCCCGGCTCATCTCAACAGGAGGCCTCACATCCTTTTGAAACTCGAGAGGCACGTGGATTTAAATGCTTCAAAAGGGGAGTATCGCTCCCTCCTCTTGAAAATTGATAGGAATCCCAAAATTCCTGTGGCAACTGGAAAGGACCTTGGGTTGCCCCTCTCACATTGAGAGGCGTCCCTATTGCCCTGCCAAGCTTGGAGGAGAATCTCGATGTGTCCCTCACAACTAGACAGGAGTCCTGATATCACTGAACCAACACAAGTTTTGAAGGGCCATCCCAGCTGTAACTCGAGAATATAACCCAGTTTCCCGCCACAACTCGAGAAAACCATGAGAATTCCCCCTCGCCGTGAGACGAGGCCTGATTCCCCTGCATTGCATGCAAAGCAAGTCGGTGTTCCCCATCAAACACGAAAGGAGCCTTGACTTCCTAGATGAAACTCCACATAGTCCCCAATAACTCTGTCACATGTCTAGTGGGACCCTGAGGTCAACGCAGCAACACGAAATATCCCCGTTTACCTCAAATCAACTTGAGGTGAGGCCTGATTTCCCTGCATTGGCTCTAGAGCAATCCAGCATTCCTCATCAAGCAGGACAAGTGGCTTGACTTCTTTTAGGCAACTCCAGAGATTCCCAGAGAACACCGTCCCAAGTATAGAAGAACACCAAGTTCAGCACAGCAACTCGAGAAAAGCTCCGTGTACCCCAAATCATTTCGAGATGAGAGCTGATTTCCTGGCTTCGAATCATGAGGAATGCCCACTTTCCACAGCAGCTCAAGCGGAGGCTTTTCTCAGCTCTAGGTATGTGAGAGGGACCCTCAGTTTGCTGCCTCAAGTGAAATGGACACCGAGATGCCCTGACTCGAAATAAGGCCGGAATTCCCTGCAGTGACTTGAGTGCAGGCTCGTCTTTCATCTCATCAGATGAAGGGATTCCTGAATCCCCTTGAAGACCCTATAGAAAGCCCTATTTCCCCACCTCATCTTGACATGTGGCCTCACATCCCTTTGACAACACGAATGGAAAGCGGAATTCAATGCTTCAAAAGTAGACGATGACTGAGTCCTCTTGAAAATTGACAGGAATCCCAGTATCCCTGTGGCAACTTGAAAGGACACTGGGTCTCCCGCCTCACCTCGAGAGGTGTCCTCCTTATTGACTTGCCAAGTCTCGAAGTGAATCTCGAGTTGTCCCTCGCAACGAGACTGGAGGCCTGATGTCGCTGAACAAACACGCGTTATGAGGGGCCATCCCCTTCGTCACTCGAGAATATAACCCAGGTTCCTTCTGCAACGCGAGAAAGTCCATGAGACTTTCCACTCGAAGAGAGATGAGATCAAATTCCCCTGCATTGCGTGCAGAGCAATTCCATGTGCACCATCAAACATGAAAGGAGCCTTGACTTCCTTGATGGAACTCCAGAGAGTCCCCAAGAACACTGATACAAGTCTAGAGTGACCCTGAGGTCACCGCAGCAACACGAAAGTGCTCAGTGTACTGCAAATCAACGTGAGATGAGGCCAGATTACACTACATTGGCTCCAGAGCCATCCGGCGTTCCCCATCAAACACGACAAGTGGCTTGACTTCCTTTAGGCAACTCCAGAGATTCCCTGAAAACACTGTCCTAAGTATAGAGGAACACCACGTTCAGCACAGCAATTAGAAAACAGCTCCGTGTACCTCAAATCATCTCGAGATGAGAGTTGATTCCCTGGCTTCGAATCAAGAGGAATGCCAACTTTCCAGAACCCCCTCACGGGGAAGCTTCTCTCAGCTATAGGTACGTGAGAGGGACCCTGAGTTTGCTGCCTCAAGTGGAATGGACACCGAGATGCCGTGACTCGACATAAGGCCGGATTTCCCTGCAGTGACATGAATGCAGGCTTGTCTTTCATCTCAAAAGATGAAGGGATGTCTGAATCCCCTGTGGAGACCCTAGAGAAAGCCCTAGTTCCCCACCTCATTTCCACAGGAGGTCTCACATCCCTTTGACAACTCGAGAGGAACACGGAGTTCAATGCTTCAAAAGTAGACGATGACTGATTCCTCTTGAAAATTGACAGGAATCCCAGTATTCCTGTAACAACTTGAAAGTGACAGTGGGTTTCCCTACTCATCTCGAGAGGCATCCCTATTGTCCAACCAAGTTTCGAGGAGAATCCCGAGGTGACCCTCACAACTAGACAGGCGTCCTGACATCATTGAACAAACAGGAGTTTTAAGAGTCCATCCCTGTCGTCACTCGAGAATATACCCCAGGTTCCCTCCGCAACTCGAGAAAAACCATGAGACTTCCCACTCGATGAGAGATGAGATCAGATTCCCCTGCATTGAGTGCAGAGCAAGTCCGTGTTCCCCATCAAACATGAAAGGAGCCTTGACGTCCTTGATGGAACTCTAGAGAGTCCCCAAGAACACTGATACAAGTCTAGAGGGACCCTGAGGTCCCCGCAGCAACATGAAAGCACTCCGTGTACTCCAAATCAACTCAAGATGAGGCCAGATTCCCCTTCATTGGCTCCAGAGCCATCTGGCGTTCCCCATCAAACACGACATGTGGCTTGACTTCCTTTAGGCAACTCCAGAGATTCCCCGAAAACACTGTCCTAAGTATAGAGGAACACCCTGTTCAGCACAGCAACTAGAAAACAGCTCCGTGTACCTCAAATCATCTCGAGATGAGACCTGATTTCCTGGCTTTGACTCAAGAGGAATGCCAGGTTTAAACAACACCTAAAGAGGAGGCTTCTCTCAGCTATAGATATGTGAGAGGGACCCTGAGTTTGCTGCCTCACGTGGAATGGACACCAAGATGCCCTGGTTTGAAATAAGGCCGGATTTCCCTGCAGTGACTTGAATGCAGGTTCGTCTTTCATCTCATAAGAGGAAGGGACGTCTGAATCCCCTGTGGAGACCCTAGAGAATGCCCTAGTTCCCCGCCTCATTTTGACAGGAGGCCTCACATCCCTTTGACAACACGAGAGGCACGTGGAGTTCAATGCTTCAAAAGGAGATGAAACCTGTCTCCTCTTGAAAACTGACAGGAGTCACAGTATTGCTCTGGCAACTGCAAAGGCAAACTTGGTCTCCCCCCTCACCTTGAGAGGCGTCCGTATTGCATTGCAACATCTCGAGGAGAATCCTGATGTGTCTCTCCCAACAAGACAAGAGTCCTGACGTCACTGAACCTCACCCCAGACCCTGCACCTGGGGTCACTCCTCCAGTTTCCAAGGTGACTCCACCTGAAATATCCTGTGTCTGTAATCACATGTGCACATCTCCAGGATGACGCCACTTCCCAGACCCAGTACCTGTGGTCACGCTTCCACAATCTCCAGGGTGATCACAACACACTGGACCATGCACCTGGGGTCACATGTCCACAGTCTGCAGGGTGACATTCTCCCAAACCCTATATCTAGGATCACATATCTACAGTCCCCTGGGTGATCCCTCCCAGACACTGTATCTGGAGTCACACATCCACAGTCTCCACGGTGACCCCTTCCCAAGCCTTGCAACTGGGCTCACAATTCCACAGTCTCCAGGGTGAATTCCTTCTGACCATTCCCCTGGGGTCACATATCCACATTCTTCAGGGTGACCAACCCAGTCCCTGTCCATGGGGTCACATATCAACAGTCTCCAGGGTGACACTCCTCCCCTGAATGCACATTTCAAGGGGAGCACAAAAAGCACACCCAAAATATGCACATTTGACAAAAGGGTTATTTTGGACTGATTAATTAAAAAAAACAAAACAAAACAAAAGAAAAAAAACAAACAGCCGCCCCAGGAGGATCTTTGAAAACCAAGTCGAAATTCCATTTTATGAAGTAGATTTACATTTGTTAAAGATATCTCCATCTTTAAGGACGTGTCCCTGTCTGGACCAGGAAATAGAGGATGGCTAAATATCAAGAATGGACTAAGTATCAAGACTGACTTGATATCACTAAATGACTTGACTAAATATCAAGAAGGTCTATGGAATGGACCTGGAAGTTAATCTGCATACCACCATGTCTTTGTTTACTGTGCTTCACCTAATAATCTCCCTTAAATAGCTTCTTCCATTCCTTAACCTCCTTCTTTCATTCTTAGCTGATGATAGCATTTAAGGTAAAGTCTTGGACCATTTCAGAAAGTGACAGTTTTCCCAGGTATCTTTCAACTATATAGGAGGTATGCATGTCATATATTAAACTTCTGATTGTTTTTCTCCAATCCATCTTCCTTTCATTATGAACATCTCAGTGAAGAACATTGAGGCTAGGGGGAAAATTATCTTTCCTCTCATCTAATGCAATAAAATAGCATTCAGAGATATAGAGGAATGAACCACAGACCAATTTAAAATAAAAATAAAGGAAAGCATGAATCTAACACTTACATTACTGAGTGAGGGAATCCAGCCTCAAGTGCTACACACTGTATGATCGTATAAGACATTCTAGCAAAGGTAAAACAGACATGATAAAGAGTTTATGGAATATATGGTTGAAATATTTCACATGGTACTTTAGTGAGGAATACCTGCCACTATGCATTTGTCTAAGCACATAGATTTCTGTTTTCAGAACACAAGTAATTTATTACCTATTCACATTTATTTATAATATGGTATGGAGTGCTAAAGACTGGAATGCAGAATTTAACAAAGAATATAACAGATTGAGAAATAAATGAAAAGCTTCAGACTTCCCTAGGGGCCCAGTGGTTAAGACTCCACGTTGCCAGTGCAGGAAATATGGGTTCAATTCCTGGTCAGGGACCTAAAACCCCACATGACGCGGCACAGCCAAAAGATTTAAAAGGAAGAAGAAAAATTTTAAAAGGCCACTCTCACTCTTAGGACAAAATTATCTGACCTAAGTTCACTGTGTAAATGAATGGAATCTGCAGGCCAAAGGCAAATGTACCATACATAAACAATGGGCTCTGTAAGTTCTTTCCACGGGGGTTTGTAGCTAACAGGACTGAAACTACCATATCAGTTATTGAAGGAGCAAGCCCTGAATTTGGTAAGTGATGAGTAGTGGAAGCCAGGTTTCTTACCATTGGAGTGGGAAGTTACAGGCAGACAAAAGGAGAAGGGTATAATACCTGTGTCATAAGAGATCAGGTTGGAGACATCATTATAAACTATCTTTAGCCTAATGCAGAAACATATAACTCCATGTGAAAATCTTCATAACCGTCTGTATGCATAGTCTGGATACATGCATGTGTATTTCCATGCATTGTCTGCTGAGATTATTAAGTTCCCACATACAAGTTTTTATTAATATGCTCTAACAAAAAGGGACAAGGACTCTTTAAATATGTGTCTGATACTAGGACTGAGACAATAAATATGTAAAGCAGCATAATCTTAAAATGTGAGAAAGAAGGACCAAAAAGCCGCATAAAAGCTGAATTATGTAAAATAAAAGCAGGAGAGTATGGAAAAAGCTCTCAATAGCCAAAGCTAGAATGAACTAAGCAGTCTAATTGGCTGGATTATAGCCAAAAGAAAGTGAAAGTGAAGTTGCTCAGTCGTGTCTGACTCTTTGTAACCCCATGGACTGTAAGCTATGAGGCGCCTCCATTCATGAAATTTTCCAGGCAAGAGTACTGGAGTGGGTTGCCATTTCCTTCTCCAGGGGATCTTCCCCACCCAGGGATTGAACCCAGGTATCCTGCATTGCAAGCATATGCTTTTACAGGCTGAGCCACCAGGGAAGCTCCCAAAAGTTTAAAATAATTTTCAGGTGTCCAAACTGGTAAAAAGTAAAAATTAGGTTTTATGAGTAATGTTGAATAAAAATCTCACACAGAAAGATTCTAAATAATTGATACAGACTCAGCTGTCCATCAAGTATATGAAGCTAACTCTCCTCTCCTCAAATGTGGGTCCTGCATTATGACTTCCTCCTTAATAAGGCACTCAGGATGGACGTGAGGAAAATCAACAATAAAGACAAATAACAAATGTTGGCGAAAATGTACGAAATTGAAACTCAAAACTTTACTTGTGGAGAGGTAAAATGGTGCAATCAATGTGTCCAAAACAAGCATTTTCTCGAAAACATAAAAATGTAATTATATCACTCAGTAGTGGCCACAGGACTGGAAAAGGTCAGTTTTCATTCCAATTCCAAAGAAAGGCAAAGCCGAAGAATGTTCCAACTGCCACACAGTTGCACTCATCTCACATGTTAACAAAGTAATGATCAAATTTCTCCAAGCCAGGCTTCAACAGTAAGTGAACCATGAATTTCTAGATGTTCAAGCTGGATTTAGAAAAGACAGAGGGACCAGAGATCAAATTGCCAACACCCGTTGCATCACTGAAAGAGCAAGAGAGAAAAACATCCAGAAAAATATTTACTTCTGCTTTGTTAACAATGCCAAAGCCTTTGACTCTGCAGATCACCACAAACTGTGGAAAATTCTGAAAGGTATGGGAATACCACACTGCCTTACCTGCCTCCTGAGAAATCTGTATGCAGGTGAAGAAGCAACAATTAGAACTAGACATGGAACAATGGACTGGTTCCAAATCAGGAAAGGAGTACAGCACCCTGCTTATTTAACTTATATGCAGAGTATATCATGTGAAATCCCGGGTCTGGATGAGGCACAAGCTGGAATCAAAATTGCCAGGAGAAATATCAATAATTTCAGATACACAGAGGACACCACTCTTATGGCAGAAAGCAAAGAAGAACTAAAGAGTCTCTTGATGAAAGTGAAAGAGGAGAGTGAAAAAGTTGGCTTAAAAATCAGTATTCAGAAAACTAAGATCATGGCATCTGGCCCCATCACTTCATGGCAAATAGATAGGAAAACAATGGAAATGGTGACAGAATTTATTGTCGGGGGGGGGGCTCAAAAATCACTGAAGATGGTGACTGCAGCCATGAAATTAAAAGACACCTGCTCCTTGGAATAAAAGTTATGACCAACCTAGACAGCATATTAAAAAGCAGAGACATTACCAACAAAGGTCCATGTACTCAAAGCTATGGTTGTTCCAATAGTCATGTATAGACGTTACAGCTGGACTACAAAGAAAAATGAGCACCGAAGAAGTGATGCTTTGGAACTGTGGTGTTGGAGAAGACTCTTGAGCATCACTTGGACTGCAAGGAGATCCAACATGTCAATCCTAAGGGAAATCAACCCTGACTATTCATTGGAAGGACTGATGCTGAAGCTGAAACTGCAATACTTTGGCCACCTAATGTGAAGAACTGACTCATTGGAAAAGACCCTGATGCTGGGAAAGATTGAAGGCAGGAGCAGAAGGGGATAACAGAGGATGAGATGGTTGATGGCATCACCAACTCGATAGACATGAGTTTGAGCAAGCTCTGGGAGTTGGTGATGGATAGGGGAGCCTGGTGGGCTGCAGTCCACGGGGTCACAAAGAGCCGGACATGAGTGAGTGACTGAACTGAAATATCATGTGTTTTGGTAACTCCACACCTAGATATACATCCAAAGAATTTAAAAGAGGTGCTCAAATATATACTTGTACACCAATATTTACAGCAGCAGTGTTCTTGATAATTCAAGTTAAAAACAATGAAAATGTCCACCAACAAGTGGATGGAAGAGCAAATAGGGCAGTTCCATCCATGAGATGCATTACTCTGCCATATAAAGGAATATAGTAAAATAATGCCACAGCTTCAGAAAATAGTAGGGGGCTTTACAAAAACTTAAACACAGAGTTAACATAGAATCCATCAATTCCGGTCCAGGTTATACACTCAAGATATTTAAAACCAAATACTGAAACAGATATTCAAACCCCATATTCATAGCAGCATTATTCATAGTAACCAAAAGGTGGCAGCAGCACAAGTGTTCAACAGATGACTGGATAAGCACGATGTAGTATATACACAGTGGGATCTGATTCAACCTTTAAAAACAAGATAACTCATACATGCTATAATGTAGATGAAACTTCAAGTCATTAGGTGAAGTGAAACAAGCCTGACACAAAAGGAAAAATGTTCTATGATTCCACTAGTATGAGATATCCATATAAGACAAATTCCAAGTAGAGTAAGATCGCCAGGGATTGGGGGTTATGAGTATTTAATGGTTACAGTGTCACTTCAGGAAAAGGGAACGATTCTGGAGATGAATGGTGGGGAAATTTTTACAATGAGAGTGCAGTTAATGCTATAGAAGTTCATACTTAAAATGACTCAAATAATAAGTGTTGTTATATGTTTGTAAGCACAGTGAAAAAAATGACACATGGCACAACATGGAAAAGCACTAAAAACATTCTCAGTGAAAGAAACCACACTGAAAAGCCACCCAGATCATAGTCATCTTGTCACTTTAAATCCATGAAGGTTTTTAACATGAGGGAAAGCCCCAGTGATGGCTCCAGAAAAAGAAAACTGCATTAGAATGAAGAAAGACAGTTGCACAAAGCTTGGGCAGCTGATGAAAGTTGAACTGGTCCTATGGATAGGATTGTAATGTGGAAACCATAATTATCCCCCATTTTGGGGTTGTGGGCTGGTTCCCTGGGAAAGTGACCATGTTTTGGGTAAAACACATTGCGGTATTTGGTGTGAATGTAGAAAACTTTTTACCACTATTTAAAGTAGACACGTTTGAAATTTTACTAGAAAGTAAGTTACTTTTCAATACAGCCATGTAAGTCACATGCCAGAAAATCAGAGATGACATCGAACATTGCAATAGAGGCCAAGAGTTAACCTAACTAAATTCAGCTAAAGTAGTTTGATGCTAATTGCCTTGTACTAGTCCACATGGTATTAAAAGGCACCATAGGAAGAGTATATTAGTAGACACCATGCCCTGGGTGCTGTGGATGACCAGATGGAACTGAAACTATTAGATGTCTTAATTCTAGTTTTCCACATAACACTACACCAAAGCAACTGTCAGAACTAAAAAGCGAATTCACAGACTTGCCTGGCAGTCCAGTAGTTAAGACTGCACTTCCACTGCAGGGGGTACAGGTTTGATCCTCGGTCAGAGAACTAAGATCCAACATGTCGAGCTGTGGGGCCAAAAAAAAGAAAAAAGAAAGTCAGCAGAACTGCAAGATCATTTGTGATTCTCTACACTAATAATGAACTATCAGAAAGAGAAATTAAGAAAATAATTCCTTTTACAATTGCATTCCCTCCCCCACATAACTAGAAATCTAACCAAGGACTTGAAAGACCTGAAAGCTAAAAACTACAAGACAATGATCAAAGAAACTAAATGGATACAAGTAAAAAGATATCCCATGCTTATGGGTGAAAATACCATTAAAATATCCATTCTAAACAAAGCAACGTACACATTCATGCAATCACTGCCAACATTTCAATGACATTTTTCACAGAAACAAAAGCAATCTTTACATCTGTGTGGAGCCACAAAGGAACCAGAAGAGCCAAAGGGATCCTGAGAAAGCAGAACAGGCTGGTGGCATGTCTATCCCTGACTTCAATCTAGAGTATGTACCTAAAGTCACCAGAAGACGTGTGGAATTGGCACAGAAATAGTCAAGAGAGCTCAGAAGTAAACCTACAGGTGCATGGTAATTAATTTACAAGAAAGGAACTAAAAATATATACGCGGGAAAGGACAGTCCCCCCCACCCCCCTCAATAAACCGTGCTGGGAAAAATGGAAACCACACACCAAGGAACAATATAGGACACCATCTTATACTACAGACAAAAACTGACTAAAATCCCACAACTTTCCACATCAAGCCCTAACAGTCTTGGGTCCTCTTAAGACAGACTTTCAGCAACAGCCACACACAGAAGCTTCTTCCCAATTTTCCTCACTTTTTCTTTCAGCAGCACATCGTTGCAGGAATCTTGAGGAAACCAGACTCCCGTCAGACTCAACTGAACCCCACAATGTCCCAAAGCTGAAGCACCAATGGGTTCTGAGGAGATCATGGGTCCTGAGGAAACTAGATTCCATCAGCCAAAACTAAACCCCATAATGCCCCAAAGCCAAAATACAATGGATCCTGTGGTGACCCATCTCCTGTCAGCCTGAACTGAACCCCACAATGTCACAAAGCTGAACCCCCATAAGGTCCTGAGGAGATCAAATTCTATCAGCCTGAATTGAACCCCACAATGCCCCAAAGCTGAAACCACATGGGTCTTGTGGTGACCCATCTCCTGTCAGCCTGAACTGAACCCCACAATGTCCCAAAGCTGAACACCCAGCAGGTCCTGAGGAGACCAGATTCCATCAACCTGAACTAAACCCCACAATGCCCCCAAACTGAAGCCCCAGTGGGTTCTGAGAAGACCAGATTCCATCTGCCTGACCTGAACCTCAGAGTATCCTGAAGCTGGGTCCTGAGGAGACCAGAGTGCTGTCAGTGGCCACCAACAGCCAGGTGCTCCAGCAGAGTGGGGAGTTCCCCCTGGGGTGAGGAGAGTGTCAGGGGGGCGGGCTCCTCATTATCATGAATAGGCATGATCAAGAAGGTTTGCAGGGGCCAGGGCAAGGACAAGGGAGATAAGCTCCAGCTCCGAGTATTCTAAGTCCCCACTTTCTGAGATTGCGTGACCTACATGATCCAGACTTTGCAAGGAGCAAGCTGAGTTACAGAGGCAGAAGGAGCAGGAGGTGATGTAAAATTTTAACGTTTCCTCTTCAGGTTCAGAAAGATGAAGCCCTCCCAGGTTCCCAGGTCCTTGTGCCCCAGTGACTGTGAGCTCTTCCTTCTGGGTGTATGACCAACCCCCACACTAAGTCCCCTCTATACCCATGGCCCTGGCCCAAGCCTAACCTCCCCCTCAGGCCCTGATGAAGCTCCCCGCCCCCATTGTGCATCTCACATCCCACCCCAACGTGGTCTTTTTGAAGCCTAAACAAGACCATCCTCCTCTCCTCCCTGTGATTCCCCTCACCTGATGAAGCCAGGTCTTCATCCCTTCCAGGTGACTCCAAGGGCCTCATTCTCTCCATGTGTGTGGCCGCTCTCTGTGCCCGTCTTTATGGGCATGTGGTGATCTCCTAAAATGAGGGTTATTTGACAGAGAGAGAATGGGGTAAATGGTGGCCACCAAAGATGTGTCCCCCCAGAACAGGGCCGTATCTGGGAAAAGAGTCTTTGTAGATGTAGTTAAGGATAGCAAGGTAAGGTCATCTAGGGTTAGGGTGACCTTCAATCCAACTGACAGACTCCTTCAAAGAGACGAAAGAGGACACAAAGGGGAAGCCTCTTAAAGGCAGAGGCAGAGATGGGAGGGAGGGGGCCACAAGCCCAGGGACCCCTGGAGCCCCTGAAGTTGGAAAAGGCAGGAATGATCCTGTCCTGGAGCCTCTGGAGGGACCTCAGCCCTGTGCCACCTTGATTTCCGGTGTCTGGTCTCCAGGACTGAGAGAGGATGAACTCCTGTTGTTTTAAACCACCCAGCATGTGATCATGTTAGAGAAGCCACAGAGCAGCCACACAGACCCTGCTCTGTAGGATCCTAGAAATGTGGGTCTCATTAAAGCAGATGAAGGGTGGATTACAGAACCCTTAAAATCAGCTCTGGACCCTCAGAAATGCTAAAGCAGTGGCTGGGCTCCAGAATGTTGAGGGGTCAAGTCTGAAGCCTGTGCCTAGGGGTACTGGGTGCACACGCCTGCCCGGGTTCTTACACCAGTACATGTGGTGTAACATCTCAGTCTTGATGGAGGACATTTAATATCAATGGCCACATTGCTAATTAAGAAGCCACCAGTTGCACAGGTGAAAGCCCAATTAGGGCACTTGCTTCAGGGATGAGCAATTCTGAAGATGGTCAGGGATGGGGACTTACTCATGTGTAGCCAGCCAGCAGCCCTTGCACATACCCCACCCCCTCCCCTCCCAAGGAGGGACCTCAGTGGGAAGCTGGGAGACTACACGGAGTCATCTCTAAGTAAATGCTGGCTGACCCCCAGGCTAGCCATTCCTGAACCTCATCCACCCTTCATAGATAAAACACTTGAATATGTGCAAAGACCTCACAGGCTGGAGAAAAGTGGAGCCACTCCAGCGACAGCATGCTTACTGACGTGGCTCCTGTAGGTCAGGCAGAATGGTCCTGGCCTGGGTGATCTGGAAGCTTTGCACTTTCCTACCTGAGTTACTCCTCCTGTGCTGCTCCCATTGCCTGTTTTCTTGCTTCCTCATTTCTGCCTGAGAAGATTTCCAACAGCAGGAACAGGTGACACAGCCCATTCCTTAGGAAGTGACAGCTTAGCACCTCCTGCAGAAGGTCCAGCAGAGCCCAACACAGACCCAATCCCCCGAAACACTATGGGCCCTCACTCTCTCTTATCAAGCCAACCCTGCAAGATCTAAGCAGAAAGACAGCATCAGGTACAGCTGCAGGCACTTGAGGGGGTTTATATAGACCTCAACCCAGGCACACATCCAAAGGGCAGGCCAGTCAGGTCAGCCAATCTGCCCACCTGGGCTTGTGGTTTCAGAAAATGGGCCTCGTTGTCCTGGCCAGGGTTCCAGGAACAGGTGTGGGTCCTTTGGGTCAGGATGGATATGGGGCTGCTGCTCTGACTTGTTTTCTCATCTTCTTCTCTGACCTATAAGTGGGAGAGGATTTCAGGAAGGCCTTCTTCTAATGAGAGGGACCCAGGGGTCAGGGAGAGGATGGGTGGTGGGTGGAGACAGACTCAGTGCCCAGGTGCTATGGGACCCTCTGGAAAACCTGCTGGAAGGAGGCTGCAACCAGTGAAGCCCAAGGTCACAAAACTATCCTGAAGCTGCTGTATGTTACCTCAGGTCCTCCTCTGAGGGTCTCAAGGTCAGATCTGTCCAACAGAGGAGCTGGGGGCTCTTTGCAGTGAGGGCTCTGTGAACAGCTCCTGGGTGCTGAGCCCTGCAGGATACCTGCCCAGGTGAGCCCCATATCCTGGGAGGCACCTGCCCATAAGAACCATGTATCCTGGGAGGGGCGAGTGAACAAGTATTCTCTCTGTGCAGTTATCACAGATTAGCTTAGTGACTCTCACGTGGGCAGTGCTGGAATTAGATGAGAACAAGGACATGTTGGGGGACGTTCCCTGAAACACCCCCAGGCCCATCCAGAGTGAAGAGTTCAGTAGGTGGGTACTGGTTGCTGTGCTGGGGTGGGAGGTTTCATGGGTGCCTCTTGTTTCTTCACCTGACACCACAGAGTCCTCTGCAGGACACAGAAGACAGCCTGCCCAGGGACGGTGTGAGCCCCTGGCGACCAGGCACGGGAAGTGAGAGGGAAGGACCAGGCTGAGGGGCCCTTTCTGCTCTGAGTTGGGAGTGGACAAGCAAGTGGTGAGTGTGATCTAGGAAAGTGGCTCTGGTGATGGGAGGCTTGTTGAGGCCGTCTGAGTACGAGTTGGAAAAGAATGTTCAGACATAGAGCATTTCAGAAGGGAGTGAGTTTGTATTAAGAACAAAGAGCAGAGATAAAGTGGGCACTGTGGGCTCAGGGGGCCAACCACCTGACAGACTAGGGAAAGTTGACTGATTTCCTGGGTTAAGAGCCAATTTTTACAGTTTCAAGGCAAAGAAAATTCCTACTGGAAGGTTGATATTAGGTGATTGGGTGGGGTACCATAGGGTGTTTACTGGAGTGGGCATCCTTGCCTGGTAGGGAGTCAGGAAGCTCATTAGCGATGATCAGGTGCTTTTGGCAACAGTTGCAAAGGGGGCCCAGTCCGATTCACAGGTGACCTTGGTTCTGGGGCCCACTTCTATGGCCTTGGTGTGAGGACTCCCAGTTGTGGCCTTGGGGAAGGAGTCACCTCAACAAGACTGACCCTGCTTCAGAGTAAAAGTTCCATCAAGTTTTCTCTACAGGAGAGATCTAGTGATCCTAGATCTGTTTGGAAAAGTCTTGGACACTGCAGGGACACATACTGAGTGTGAAACTGGATATTGAACCTTGTTGGCAAAACTCACCTTTTCTCTCTGTTGGCATTAAAAGGGTGTGGGCTGACAGCTACCTGAGAATCCATCCAATTGACAATTTCCTATTTACAACATAAATGAGTTTGGTCAAATTATTTCTATTTCTATGCAAACAGGCAGCTTGCAACACCTTGTGGCAGGATCATTTCCAATAGATTGTCAACTAATCAAGGTAACAACATTATGACACTCAACACATTTAGATATAATTTCCTAAGCCTTTTTCTTGAGGGACAGACCCAATATGAGCTAGGAATGTGTTCAAAAGGCTCAGAAAGTGCAGGAAAATACACTGGCTATGACTGGAAATTAGGGTCTCTGTGCAAACCTGGAGTTCTGACATCTTACAATCTAGACAGTTCCTGATAGACAGATGCATGAAAAACACTCTACTTTTATGTTTTTCTTTCATCAAAGGAACATGGAGTTCCTAGCATTCTGTGTGCTGAGAGTAACTCACTGCTCTAAAATGCTTGCTTGGACTTCATTTTTCAGTAAGAACTTCCCCTGACTGTGTTACAGTCAGGACGGTCCCACACTCACAGGGAAAAAGCAAACTAGCATCCAAACGTTTGTTCCATCAGGTTTTCTCTGTAGGAGAGATCCAGTGATCCTAGGTCTGTCTGGAAAATGCTTGGGTAGTGCATGGACACATACTGAGTGTGAAGCTGGATCCTGGACCTTGTTGGCTAAATCAGCATTTTCTTTCAGGTGGTCCTAAAATGGTGCAGAGTAGCAACTGCCTGAAGATCCATCCAATTGCTGTTTTCTTACTTGTGACAGCAATATCTTTGGTCAGACCTCTTGGATTTCTGCAGCAAACATGGGACTTTCAATTCCTTGCCACTGGATCATTTCCAATGGCAGGTAAACTCATTAGGTAACCAGACTCGATGGCATTCAGCACTCTCAGACACACTCCTACAGCCTGTTTCTTCATAGACAGTCCCAGGATGACCTAGGAATGGGTTCGCTAGTATCAGAAATGTGAGCAAACATACTGGCTGTGACTCTGAAAATTAGGTGCTCTGTGCAAATCTGGAGTTTTAACATTTTAGAATCTAGACAGTTTCTGATAGATGTCTGAAATACACTCCTTTTTATTTTTTGCCTTTCATTCCTCAAAGAAACACAGATTTCACAGCATTATGTTTGCTGAGAGTGACAGACTGCTTGGAAATTCTTGCCTGGAAGTCATTTTGAAGTAACAATTTCCCCTCCCCTGTGTTACCATGGGAAATGCCCCCACACTGACAGAGAAAAGTAAACAAATGTCAAAACATCTGTTCCGTGAAGTCCCCTGTAGGAGGGATCCAGTGATCCTAAGTCTGTCTGGAAAATTCTTGGATAGTGCTTGGACACATGCTCAGTGTGAACCTGGATTCTGGACCTTGTTGGCAAATTAGAATTTTCTCTGTGTTGGCCACAGTAGGCTGGGGTTTAGCAACTCCTTGAAAATCAGTACACTTGCTCTTTTCCCACTAACGACAGCAATAGCTTTGGTCAAAACACTGGAATTGCTGAAGCAAGCAGGCAGCGTGCAACTCCTTGTGGCAAGATCATTTCCATTGGAATGCCAATTAAACTACTTAGAAACAGTATGGCACTCAGCTGTGTCAGACACACTCCTCCAGACTCTCTCCTCATGGTGTGTCCCAGTAAGATAGAGTACTGTGCTCATGAACCATGGAAAGTTCAGGGAAACTTACTGGCTGTGTCTCTGGAATTTAGGGCATCTGTGGAAGCGTGGTCTTCTCACATCTTAGAATCCAGACAGCAGTCATGGATAGAGAGATGCCTGAAAAGCACCCTATTCATTGCCGCTCATTCCACGAGTGAACACAGGTGTCCCAGCATTCTGTTTGCTGAGAGTAACCCGCTAAGTGGAAACCCTTGCCTGGAAGTCATTTTTAAGTAAAAATTTCCCCTCACGTGTGTTACACTAGGGAAGGCTCCCACACTCACAGGGAAAAGCAAGCAAACATCAAAATGTCTCTTCCATCAATTTTTCTCTGTCAGAAGGATCCAATGGCCCCAGGTGTCTCTGGAAATTTCTTGGATACTGCAAGGGAAACATACTGACTGTGAACCTGAATATTTGACCTTCTTGGCAAAATTAGCATTGTCTCTCTTTTGGCACTAACAGGATGTGCGCTGGCAGCTGCCTGAAAATCCATCCAATTGATATTTTCCTACTTCTGACATCAATAGGTTTGGTCAAATCTTTCAGGTTTCTGACACAAGCAGGTGGCTTGCAACCCCATCGAGCTGGATCATTTCCATTAAAATGTCAAATAATCTAGGTAACAACAGTATGGCTCTCAGCAATCTTAGATAATTTCACAGCCAGTTTCCTCTGAATCAGACCCAATAGGAGCCAGGAATGTGTTCATAAGGCTCTGAAAGTGCAATGAAATATACTGGCTATGACTTTGGAAATTAGGCCCTGTGTGCAAACCTGGAGTTCTCACATCTTAGACTTTAGATAGTTCCTGACAGATAGATGCCTGAAAAACACCCACTTTTATGTCTTTCATGCATTTAAGTAACATAGTTATCCCAGATTTCTGTGTGATGAGAGTAACACACTGGTTGAAAATCCTTGCTTGAAGGTGATTTTTCAGTAACAATTTCCCATGACTGTGTTACTGTAGGGAAGACCCCCAAACTCACAGGAAAAAGAAAACAACCAACCAAATGTCTATTCTATAAAGTTTTCTCTTTAGGAGAGATCCAATGATCCTCTGCCTGTCTGGAAAATTCTTGGATACTACAGGGACACATACTGAGTGTGAATCTGCATCCTTGAATCTGTTGGCAAAATTAGCAAATTTTGTCGGTTGGATCTAAAAGAGTGCGGCCTCAGCAACTGCCTGAAGATTCATCCAATTGGTCTCTTCCTAATAATGACAGTGATAACATTGGTCAAACCTTTGAGGTTTCTAAAGCAAGCAGGCGGCTCACTACTCCTATCTGCTGGCCCATTTCCAGTGTAATGTCACCTCATCTAGTTAAGCACTGTATGGCACCCAGCCCTCTCAGACATACTCCTGCATCCTGTTTCCTCATGGGCAGGCCCAGTTTGAATAAGGAATGTGTTTAAAGCCTTGGAAGGTGCAGGGAAACACAGTACCCTAACTCTGGAAGTTAGGACCCTGGGAAAGCCTTGAAGTCTCATGCCTTGAGTTCTAGACAGTTCCTGATAGATAGAGGCCTAAAAATACACTCCGTATGGATGCCTTTCCGTCCTCGAAGGAACATAGCTTTCCCAACATTCTGTGTGCTGAGAGACACACGGTGCTTGAAAACACTTGCTTGTAGGCCATTGGTCAGTAGAAAATTCCCCTGAAGGTGCAATGGTAGGGAAGGCTCCCACACTCACTGGGAAAGGCAAACCAACATCCAAACGTGTACTCCATAACATTTTGTCTTTAGGTGCGATCAAGTGAGCCTAGGTCTGTCTGGAGAATTCGTGGGTATTGTGGGGACACATCATGAGTGTGAACTTGTATATATGAACTTGGTGGCAAAATTCTCATTTTCATCTCCCACACTCATTTTGGGACCACATTGGTTCTAAAATGGTGCAGTGTAGCAAATCCTTGAAAATCCATCCAATTGCTGTTTTCTTACTTTTGACAGTGATAGATTTGTCCACCCTTTGGAATTTCTGAAGCAAGCAGGTTGCTCATCACTCCAGCCACTAACTGATTTCCATTGTACTGGCACCTCATGCAGGTAAGCACAGTATGCTGCCCAACACACTCGGATACACTCGTGCAGCCTGTTTCTTCAGGAGCAGCCCCAGTATATACTTGGAAAGTGTTTACAAGGCTTGAAAAGTTCATGGAAACACACTGCCCTGACTCTGGGTGTTAGGATCCCTAGGAAAGACTGAAGGTCTCACGACTTAGAATGTAGACAGCTCCTGATAGATAGAGGGCTGAAAGCACTCTCTGTTGATGCATTTCTTTTCTTGAAGGAACATAACTTTCCAAACATTTTGTGTGCAGAGAGACACACACGGCTTGAATATGCTGGCATGGAGGTCATTTTTCAGTAGCACTTTCCCCTGATGGTGTGACCATGGGGATGCCGCACTCTCCATTTTTAGAGAAAGACAAATTAGCATTCAAACGTCTGTTCCATCACATTTTCTCAGTAGGATCGATCCACTGAGACTAGTTCTGTCTGGAAACTTTGTGGATACTGCATGGAGACATCCTGAGTCTGGACATGGATACCGGATTTTTGGGGCAAAAATAATATTTTTTCTCTTGATTTGGGAAAATGCTACGGCCTTGCAACTGCTTGGAAATCCATCCAATTGCTGTTTTCTTCCTTCTGACAATGATAGCTTTGGTCCATCCTTTGGGATTTCTGAATCAAGCAGGCGACTCACCACTCCTACCCTCTGGCCCATTCCCAGAGGAATGTCATCTCATCTAGGTAAGCACAGTATTGGTACCATACAATCTCAGACACTCTCCTACAGTCTGTTTCCTCATGGGCCATCCCTATATGAGCTAGGATGTCTTTGGGAGGCTTGGAAGGTGTAGGAAAAATAGTGCCTTGACTCTGATAGTTAGGTCCCCTGGACAAGCCTGGAGGTCAATGTTAGATTCTAGACAGTTACTAATAGATATAGGCCTAATAACACACTCTCTGTTGATGCCTTTTCTTCCTTGAAGAAACATACTTTTCCTTGCATTCTCTGTGCTGGGGATCACACACTGCTTGAGAACGCTCTTTGGAGGTCATTTTTCAGTAGAAACTTCCTCTGACAGTGTAACCTTAGGGAAGGCCCCCACACTCACTGGAAAAGGCAAACCAACATCCAAACTTCTGTTGCATCATATTTTGTCTCTAGGAGTGATCCAGAGAGCCTAGGTCTGTCTGGAAAATCGTGTATACTGCAGGACCACATCCTAAGTGTGAACCTGGATACTGGAACTGGTGGCACAATTCACATTTCTCTTTCGGTTTGTCCTAAAACTGTGTGGCCTGGCACCTGCTTGAAAATCCATCTAATTGCTGTTTTCTTACTTTGAAGAGCAATAACTTTGGTTCACCCTTTGGGATTTCTGAAGCAAGCAAGGAGATCACCACTCCTAGTCATGGGCCTATTTCCAGTGGAATGTCACCTTATCTAAGTAAGCACATAATGGCCCCTCTGTATACTCAGACACACGCCCACAGTCTGTGTCCTCATGGACAGTCCCAGTGTGACCTAGGAATATGTTTACAAAGCATTAAAAGGGCAAGGAAGACACTGCCCTGACTCTGGAAGTTCCGTTCTCTGGGAAGGCTGGAGGGCTCTTGTTAGAATCAAGACAGTTCTTCATAGATAGAGCCCTGAAAACACACTCTCTGTTGATACCCTTCCTTCCTCGAAGAAACAGTACTTTCCCAGTATTCTGTGAACTGAGAGTCACACATTGCTTGAAACCGTTTGCTTGCAGGTCATTTTTCAGTAGCAATTTCTTGTGATGTTGTGACAGTAAGGATGTCCTCTACACTCACAGGGTAAGGCAATCCAAGATCCAAACATCTGTTCCATCACATTTTCTCTATCAGAGCAGCCAGTGAGCCTAGGTCTTTGTGAAATATGGGTAGATACAGCAGAGACATCTCCTGAGTCTGACAGTGGATACCGGAACTTGATGGTCAAATTTGCAACTGCTAGAAAATCCATACAATTGCTTTTTTTTTTTTTAAATTTCTAACAGTGGTCACTTTTGACCCACCTTTGGGATTTCAGAAGCAAGAAGGCAGCTCGCAAGTGCTGCTGATGGCCTATTTGCAATGGAATGTCACCTCACCTGGGTAACAACAGCATGGCACCCTGCAGTCTGAACACATTCCTGCAGCCTGTTTCCTCATGGGCAGTTCTGGGATGATGTAGGAAGGTGGTTAAAAGCCTGGGTTAGTGCAGGGAAACACACTGCCCTGACTCTGCAAGTTAGGTCCTCAGGGTAAGACTGGAGGTCTCACATCTTAGAAATCTAGACAATTCTTGATAGATAAAGGACTGAAAATTCATTCTCTGCTGATGCCTGTCTTTCCTTGAAGGAACATTGTTTTCCCAACATTCTGCTTGCTGAGTATCACACACTTGCTTGGAGGTCATTTATCACTAAGAATTTCCCCTGAAGATGTGACTGGAGGGAAAGCCCCACAAACACAGTAAAAGGGAACCACATTCAAATGTCTGTTCCATCACGTTTGCTCTGTAGGTGAGATATAGTGAGCCTAGTCCTATCTGGAAAATTCTTGGATACTGCAGGGACACATCATGAATGTGAATCTTGATAGCAGATCTTGGTGGCAAAATTTGCATTATCCTCTCCATTGGGCTTAAAACGTTGTGGCCTAACAACTGCTTGAAAGTTCATTTAATATCTGTTTTCTTACTTCTGACAATGATAGCTTTGTTCCAGCTTTCTGGATTTCTGAAGCAACAGGCGGTTCATAACTCCTAGTCCCTGGCCCATTTCCAGTGGAATCAGTTCATTTGGTAAGGGCAGAATGACACACAGCACACACGGACACTCTTCCATTGCCTGTTTCATCATGGACATTCCTGAGTGATCTTGGAATGTGCTTACAAGGCTCAAAATTTGCAGGGAAACACTGCCCAGACTCTGGAAGATGGGTCCTCTGGACAAGCCTGGAGATCTCACATCTTAGAATATAGACAGATCCTGATAGATAGAGGCCTGAAAACACACTCTCTATTGATGCCTTTCCTTCCTCAAATGAACGTAGCTTTCCCAGCATTCTGTGTGCTGAGAGTCACATACTGCTTGAAAATGCTTGCCTGGAAGTTGTTTTTCAGTAGCAATTTCCCTTGATGGTTTGACCATAGGGAAGTCCACCACACTCACAGGAAAAGGCAAAACATCATCCAAACGTCTGTTCCATCATGTTTCTCTGTAGGAGAGATCCTAGGGTTAGGGTTAGGGTTAAGGTTAGCCTAGGTCTGTCTTGAAAATTCTTCAGTGCTGTGGGGACACATCCTGCGTGTGAACCTGGGTAATGGACCTTGGTGGCAAATTTCGCATTTTCCTCTAGGTTGGCCCTAAAATGTTGGGAAAGCAATGGCCCTTTGAGTAAGGAAAGGCGTCACCAGAGAGTGTGTTTCCAGGCCTCTATCTATTAGGAACTGTCTAGATTGTAAGACGTGAGACCTCCAGTCTTGTCCAGATGACCTAACATCCCGAGTCAGGGGATATGTTTCCATACAATCTCTGAGCCTTGTAAATACATTCCTAGGTCATACCAGGACTGCCAAGGAGGAAACAGGCTGTCAGAGTGTGTCTGAGAGAGCTGGGTGCCATGTGGTGCTACCTATATTATGTGACATTTCACAGGAAAGGGACCACCAGATAGAAGTGGCAAGCAGACTGCTTGCTTCAGAAATTACATGGGTGAACCATATCTGTCACTGTCAGAAATAAGAAAACAAGTACTGGATGGATATTTAAGCAGTGGCTATGCCAAACCATTTTAGTGCCAACTGAGAGAAAAAGGTGAATTCTGTCCTGTATTCAGGTTCACACTCAGGATGTGACCCCACAGGATCCAAAATTTTCCAGATAGACCTGGGTTCACTGGACCTCTCTAACAGAGAAAACGTGATGGAACAGGTATTTGGATGCTTGCTTGTCTTGTGATTGTGGGCGCTTCCCTACTGTCACAGTCTCTGGGGAAATTGCCACTGAAAAATGAACTCCAAGCAAATGTTTTCAAGCAGTGTGTGACTCTCAGCACACAGTACATTGGGAAAGTTATGTTCCTTCAATGAAGGAAAGGCATCAACAGAGAGTGTGTTTTTTATAGCAGGAACTGTTCAGCTTCTAAGATGTGAGAGCTCAGGCCTGATTAAAGGACCTAAGTTCCAGAGTCAGGACAGTGTGTCTTGCTGCACTTTCTGAGACTTCTAAATGCATTCCTAGGGCATACCAGGTCTGCTCCTAAGGAAGGATGCTGAGGGAGTGTATCAGACTGTGCTGGGTGAAGTACTGTGGTCACATAGATGAGGTGTCATTCCACTGGAAATGGGCCTGCAGCTAGGAGTTGCAAGTCATTCACATGCTTCAAAAATCCCAAAGGGTGAACCAAAGCTAGCATTGTCAGAAGGAAGAAAACAACATTCAGATGGAATTTCAAGCAGTTGCTCGGCGGCACTCTTTTAGGGCCAAGTGAGAGAAAAATGCATATTTTAACACCAACGTCTGGTATCCAGATTCAAACATAGGTGTTTCCCCGCAGTGTCCACGGATTTTCTAAATAGACTTACATTGATGAATGGCCCCACCAAGAAAACGTGATTGAACAGATGTTTGGACGTGCTTTTGAACTTACCTGTGAGTGTGGCGCCTTCCCTACAGTCACACCTCCAGGGGAAATTGCTAATGAAAAATGACCTCCAACAAGCGTTTTCAAGGAGTGTGTGACACTCAGCACACAGAATGTTGAGAAAGCTATATTCCTTTGAGGAAGGAAAGGCATCTCGAGAGAATATGTTATCAGGCCTCTACCTGTCATGAACTGTCTAGATTCAAACATGTGAGTCCTCCAAGTTTCCCAGAGGACCTAAATACCAGAGTCAGGGCAGTGTGTTTCCCACCACTTTCTGAGATTTGTAAACACATTCCTAGGTCAAACCAGATCTGACCATAAAATTCATGCTGCAAGAGTGTGTCTCAGAGTGCTGGGTGACATATTGTGCTAACCTAGATGAGATGACATCTCCCTGGAAAGGGGCCAGTGGCTTGGAGTGGAGAGCCTCCTGCTGGATTCATAAATCCCAAAGGGTGCACCAACACTATCACTGTCAGAAGTAAGAAAACAGCAAGTAGATGCATTTTCAGGCAGTAACTAGGTTTAACCGTTTTAGGGCCAACTGAGAAAACAATGGAAATTTTGCTGCCAAGGTCCAGTATCCAGGTTCAAACATAGGGTGTGTAGGAACAGTATCCATGAGCATTCTAGACAGTTAGGTTGAATGGATTGCTCCTATCAAGAAAACGTGATTGAGCAGACGTCTGGATGATCCTTTGCCTTTTCCTGTGGGTGTGGCGGTCTTCCCTAAGGTCACAACATCAGGGGAAGTTGCTACTGAAAAATTACTTCTAACAAGCCTTTTCAAGCAGTTTGTGACTCTGAGCACACAAAAAGCTGGGAAAATTATGTTCCATCCAGGAAGGTAAGACATCAACAGAGAGTGTTTTATCGGGGCTCTGTGTATCACAAACTGTATAGACTCAAAGATGTGAGACTTCCAGGTTTGCCCTGAGGACCCAAATTCCAGAGTCAGAGCATTGTATTTCCCTACACTTTCTGAGATTGCATCCAAGTACCATATTTTGGACTCGATTGTTGACCATGATGGCTACTCCATTTCTTTTAAGCGGTTCCTGCCCACAGTAGTAGATATAATGGTCATCTGAGTTAAATTCACCCATTCCTGTCCATTATAATTTGCTGATTCCTAGAATGTCGACATTCACTCTTGCCACATCCTGTTTGACCACTTTCAATTTGCCTTGATTCAAGGACCTAACATTCCAGGTTCCTATGCGATATTGCTCTTTACAGCATTGGACCTTGCTTCTATCACCAGTCACATCCACAACTGGGTATTGTTTTTGCTTTGGCTCCATCCCTTCATTCTTTCTGGAGTTATTTCTCCACTGAACTCCAGTAGGATATTGGACACCTACCGACCTGGGGAGTTCCTCTTTCAGTATCCTATCATTTTGCCTTTTCATACTGTTCATGGGGTCCTCAAGGCAAGAATACTGAAGTGGTTTGCCATTCCCTTCTCCAGTGGACTACATTCTGTCAGACCTGTCCACCATGACCCGTCCGTCTTGGGTGGCTCCACACGTCATGGCTTAGTTTCATTGAGTTAGACAAGGTTATGGTCCATGTGATCAGATTGGCTAGTTTTCTGTGATTATGATTTCAGTGTCTGCCCTTTGATGCCCTCTCACAACACCTACCATCTTATTTGAGTTTCTCTTACCTTGGACGTGGGGTATCTCTTTACAGCTGCTCCAGCAAAGCACAGCCACTCCTCCTTACCTTGGACAATGGGTATCTCCTCAGGCCGCCCCTCCTGACCTTGAATGTGGAGTAGCTCCTCTCGGTCCTCCTGCACCCGTGCAGCTGCTGCTCTGTGGACGTGGGATTGCTCCTCTTGGCCACAGCCCCTGACCTTGGGCATGGGGTAGCTCATCTCAGCCACCTCCCCTGACCTCAGGCATGAGGTAGCTCCTCTCGGCCGCTGCCCCTGGTCTCGGACATGGGGTGGCTCCCCTCAGCCACTACCTCTGACCTTGGGCGAGAGATAGCTCCTCATGGCCATGCTTCTGCATGGTCCGTCACAGCCTGCACCATTTGAATGCCGAGTTCCAAAGAATAGCAAGGAGAGATAAGAAAGCCTTACTCTGATCAATGCAAAAAAATGGAGAATAACAACAGAATGGGAAAGACTAGAGATCTCTTCAAGAAAATTAGAGATACCAAAGGAACATTCCATGCGAAGATTGGGTTCAATAAAGGACAGAAATGCTATGCATCTAACAGAAGCAGAAGCTGTTAAGAAGAGGTGGCAAGAATACACAGAACAACTGTACAAAAAAAGATCTTCATGACCCAGATAATTATGATGGCGTGATCAGTCACCTAGAGCCAGACATCCTGGAATGTGAGGTCAAGTGGGCCTTAGAAAGCATCACTACAAACAAAACTAGTGGAGGTGATGGAATTCCAGTTAAGCTATTTCAAATCCTAAAAGATGATGTTGTGAAAGGGCTGTACTCAATAGGTCAGCAAATTTGGAAAACTCAGCAGTGGCCACATGACTGGAAAAGATCAGTTTTCATTCCAATTCCAAAGAAAGGCAATAACAAAGAATGCTCAAACTACTGCACAATTGCACTCATCTCACACGCTAGTAAAGTAATGCTCAAAATTCTCCAAGCCAGGCTTCAGCAATACATGAGCCGTGAACTTCCAGATGTTCAAGCTGGTTTTAGAAAAGGCAGAGAACCAGAGATCAAACTGCCAACATCTGCTGGATCATTGAAAAAGCAAGAGAGTCCCAGAAAACATATATTTCTGCTATATTGACTACGCCAAAGCCTTTGATTGTGTGTATCACAATAAACTGTGGAAAATTCTGAAAGAGATGGGACTACCAGACCACCTGACCTGTCTCTTGAGAAACCTATGTGCAAGTCAGGAAGCAACAGTTAGAACTGGACATGGAACAACAGATTGGTTCCAAATAGGAAAAGGAGTATGTCAAGGCTGTATATTGTCTCCCTGCTTATTTAACTTATATGCCGAGTACATCATGAGAAACACTGGGTTGGAAGAAGCACAAGCTGGAATCAAGACTGCCAGGAAAAACATCAGTAACCTCAGATATGCATATGATACCACCCTTATGGCAGAAAGTGAAGAGGAACTAAAAAACCTCTTGATGAAAGTGAAAGAGGAGAGTGAAAAAGTTGGCTTACAGCTCAATATTCAGAAAACTAAGATCATGGCATCTGGTCCCATCACTTCATGAGAAAGAGATTGGGAAACAGTAGAAACAGTGTCATACTTTATTTTTGGGGGCTCCAAAATCACTGCCGATGGTGATTGCAGCCATGAAATTAGAAGATGCTTACTTCTTGGAAGGGTTAAGACCAACCTAGATAGCATATTAAAAAGTGGAGACATTTCTTTGCCAACAAAGCTCCATCTGGTCAAGGCTATGGTTTATCCAGTGGTCATGTATGGATGTACGAGTTGGACTGTGAAGAAAGCTGAGCACTGAAGAATTGATGCTTTTGAACTGTGGTGTTGGAGAAGACCCTTGAGAGTCCCTTGGACTGCAAGGACATCCAACCAGTCCATCCTAAAGGAGATCAGTCCTGGGTGTTCATTGGAAAGACTGATGCTGAAACTGAAACTCCAGTACTTTGGCCACCTGATGTGAAGAGTTGACTCATTGGAAAAGACCCTGATGCTGGGAGGGCTTGGGGGCAGGAGGAGAAGAGGATGACAGAGGATGAGATGGCTGGATGTCATTACCAACTCGATGGTCATGAGTTTGTGTAAGCTCCGGGAGTTGGTGATGGACAGGGAGGCCTGGTGTGCTTCGATTCATGGGGTCCCAAAGAGTCGAATACAGCTAGCGTCTGAACGGAACTGAACTCTTTCTGAGCATTGTAAACACATTCCTAGGTCATACCAGAAGTGCCCTTAAGAAAAAACAGGCTGCAGGAAGATTTCTGAGATTGCTGGGTGCCATGCTGCACTTACCAAGATGATGTAGCATTCCACTGTAATTGGGCGAGCGGCTACGAGTTGCTAGCTGCTTACTTGCTTCAGAAATCCCAAAGGGTGTACCAAGTGATCACTGCCAGAAGTAAGAAACCAGCAGCTAAATGCATTTCCAGGTAGTTGTTATGCTCTACTGTTTTTGGCCAACTGAGAGAGAAAGGTGAATTTTGCCACCAAGGTCCACTGTCCATGTTCACACCTAGGATGTGTCCACTCAGGATCCAAGAATTTCCCAGACAGACCTAGGCACACTGAATCTCCACTACAGAGAAAACATGATGGAACTGACCTTTGGTTGTTGCTTTTCCTTTTCCTGTGAGTTTGGTGGCCTTCCCTATGGTCACACTATCAGGAGCAATTGCTAATGAAAAAGGACTTCCAACAAGTGTTTTCAAGCAGTATGTGACTCTATGGACATGGAATACTGGAAACCTACGTTCCATTGAGGAAGGAAATGTGTGTTTTCAAGAATCTGTCTATTAGGAACTGTCTAGCTTCAAAGATGTGAATTCTCCATATTTGCCCAGAGGACCTCAATTCCAAAGTCAGGGCAATGTGTTTTCCTGCACTTTTTGAGCTTTGTAAATACATTTCTTGGTCATACCAGGACTGCCCATGAGGAAACAGGCTCTCTATATGAGGAACTGTCTAGATACTAAGATATGAGACCTCTAGGTTGGTACAGAGGACCTAAATTTCAGAGCAAGGGCAGTGTGTTTTTGAGCATTTTCTGAGCTTTGTAAACACATTTCTGAGTAACGCCAGGTCTGCTCATGAGAAAACAGGCTTCAGGTGTGTGTCTGAGGGTGCTGAGTACCATACTGTGCTTACCTAGATGAGGTAACTTTCCATGGCAAATCGGCACGTGACCAGGAGTTGTGAGCCATCAACTTGCTTCAGAAATCTTGAATGGTGGACTAAAGTTTGCACTGTCAGAAGTAAGAAAAAAGTAATTGGGTGGATTTTCAAGCAATTGCTAGCCACACCTCTTTATGGCTCCAGAGAGATAAATACAAATTGTGCACCCTAGGCCCTTTATTCAGGTTCACACACGGGATGTGTTCCCTCGTGATTCAAGAAATTTCCAGACAGACCTTTGCTCCCCAGAGTTCTTCTACAGAGAAAACTGGTTGGAACAGCCATTTGGATGTTGCTTTGCCTTTCCCTGTGAGTGTGGGGCCGCTACTTATGGTCACAGCCTCAAGGAGATATTGCCACTGAAAATAGACTCGCAAGCAAGCACTTTTCAAGCAGAGTGTGACTCTCAGGTCGCAGAATGTGAAGAAAGCTATCTTCCTTTGAGGAAGGAAAGACGTCCACAGAGAGTGTGTTTTCAAACCTCTATCTTGCAGGAAATTTTGAGCTTCTAAAACATGAGACCAGCAGGTCTGCTGAGAGGACCTATATTCCTGAGTCAGGGCCGTGTGTCTCCCTGTAATTTCCGAGTCTGACAAACACATTCCTAGATCATAACGGTACTGACCATGAGAAAGCTGGCAGCAGGAGTGTGTCTGAAAGGGCTGAGTGCCTTACTGTGGTCAACTGTGTGAGGTGACATTCCAGTGACAGGCTCAAAGCTCCAAGGTGTGAGCCACCCGCTTGCTTCAGAAACCCCAAAAGGTAGAGCAAAGCTAGCTCTGTCAGAGGTAAGAAAAGAGCAATTGGACGGATTTTCAAGCTGTTGCTAGGCCGAACCACTTTAGGGCCCCCTGAGAGAAAAATGTGAATTGTGCCCTGTAGGTCAGGTATCCAGGTTCAAACACAGGGTGTGTCCCAGCAGGATCCAAGAATTTTCCACAGAACTAGGCTCACTAGACCTCTCCTGCTGGGAAAATGGGATGGAACAGACATTGGAAGTTGGTTTGCCCCTCCCTATTGTCACAGACTCAAGGAGAAAGTGCCCCTGAAAGATGACCTCCAAGCAAGCACTTTTCAAGCAGTGTGTGACTCTCAGTTCACAGAATGCAGGGAAAGATATCTTCCCTCAAGGAAAGAAAGGCATCAAAAGAGAGTGTATTCTCAACCCTCTATCTTGCAGGAACTGTTTAGCTTCCCAGATGGGAGGCCTCCAGTAGTGCTCAGAGGAACTAAATTCCAGAGTCAAGGCCATGTTTCTCCCTGCACTTTCCAAGCCTTGCAAAGCCATTCCTAGGTTATACCAGTACTGCACATGAGGAAGCAGTCTGTGAGAGTGTGTCCAAGGGGGCTAGGTTCCTCACTATACTCACTTCAGCGAGGTGGCATTCCACTGTAAAAAGGCCCACAGCTGGGAGTTGAAATTCACCCACTTGCTTCAGAAATCAAAAAGGAAGGAGCAAATCTAGCTCTCTCAGAATCAAGAAAAGAGCAAGTGGATGGATTTTCAAGCTGTTGCTAGGCTACATTGCTTTAAGGTCCACAGAGAGAAACACAAATTGTGCCCCCTCATTCTGGTATCCTGGTTCACAAACAGGGTGTGTCCCCAAAGGATCCAAGAATTTTCCAGACAGACTTACGCTCACTAGAGTTCTCCTACAGAGAAAACGGGATGGAACAGACATTTAGATATTGCCTTGTCTTTCCCAGTGAGTGTGGAACCCCTCTGTTTGACTACAGCCCCAAGTGGAAATTACCATTGAAAACTCATGTCTAAGCGAGCACTTTTCAAGCACTGTGTGACTCTCAGTTCGCAGGATACTGGCAAACCTATATTTCTTCAAGGAAGGAGAGGCATCCACAGAGAGTGTGTTTTCAAACCTGTCCCTTGCAGGAACTCTTTAGCTCCTAAGACATGAACCCTCTAGTTCTGCTCAGAGGACCTAAATTCGAGAGCCTGTGCCCTGTGTCTTGGTGCATTTTCCCACCTTTCAAACACATATCTAGGTGATACTGGTACTGCCCTTGAGGAAGCAGACTGTGGGAATATGTCTCAGAGTGCTGGGTCCCTTACTGTGGTCACCTCTGTAAGGTGACACTCCAGTGTAAATAGGCCCAAAGATAGGAGTTGCGAGCCGCCCATGTGCTTCAGAAACCCCAGGGGTGGAACAAAGTTAGCTCTGTCAAAAGTAAGAAAATGGCAATTGGACGGATTTTCAAGATGTGGATAGGTTACACCACTTTAGGGCCACCCGAGAAAAATATGCAAATTTGAACCTGGGTGTCCAGATTAACGCACAGGGTGTTTCCCCACATGATCCAAGAATTTTTCAGACAGACCTAGGTTCACTGGAGCTCTCCTGCAGAGGAAACATACATCCAGAGTCTCCAGTGTGAACCCTCCAAAATCTATACCTGGTGTCACGAATCCACAGTCTCCAGGATGACCCTACCCTCAAGATCCTGTACCTGGGGTCACAAGTCCACTATTTCCATGTCGAGTCCACCTCCAAGAACTTGAACTTGTGGTCACATGTCCAGAGTCTTCAGGGTGACCCCACCTCCCCGAAGCTACTGGTGTGAAGCATCCACAGTTTTAAGGATGGACCCAATTCCCAGAACCTGTAGCTGGGGTCACACTTTCAAATTCTAAGGGTTACCCCACCTCCCACACATTGAACCTGGTTTCCCATGTCCCTGTTAGCCAAGGTTACCCTCTCCATGACCCTGTAATGGGGATCACATGTCCACAGTCTGCTGTGTGTCGTCACTTCCCAGACCCTTCACCTAGAGTCAAAATCACAGTTTCCAGGTTACTCCTTTGCAGACCCTGCACCTGGAGTCACTTATCCACAGTCTCCAGGGTGACTCATTCAAAACCCCACACTGGGGCTCACATGACCACAGTCTCCAGGGTGACCCAAGCACCCAGATCCTGCACCCAGGGTCACATATCCACAGGCTCCAGGGTGTACCTCTTGCAGACCCTGCACCTGGGGTCACATATCTACAGCCTCCAGTGTGATCCCCATCCCCAGACCTGATTTGGGTGAGAAATATCCATAGTCTCCAGACTCACACCTTGGATCACATATCCACAGTCTCCAGAGTCACACCTTGGGTCACATAGCCATAGTCAGCAGGGTGAACTCACCTCCCAGAGCCTGTACATGGTGTCAAATGTGCACATTCTCCAGGGTTACCACCCTTCCAACATGCTGTACCTGGGTCAAAAGCCCACAATCTCAAGGGTGACCCCCTCTCAGACCCTGTTCCTGGGGTCACATGTCCAGAATCTCCAGAATGATCTACCTCCAAGATGAAGCACCTGATGTCACATGTCAACAGTCTCCAAGGTGACCCCGTCCTCAGAATCTGCACCTGTGGTTACATTTCTCCAGTCTGCAGGATGACCCCCAATCTCAGTATTTGTATTATGTGTCACATGTACATAGTCACCAGGGTAACCACTGCAGGCCCTTTTTCTGACATAACATTTCCACAGACTCCTGAAGAACTCCCTTCCCAGACTCTGAACCTGGGATCCTACCTCCAGGGTCTCGAGGGTGATGCCCTTCCCTGTCCCTTCACCTGGTGTCAAACATCCACAGTCTCCATGGTAACATCCACACCAAAGTCTGATATTGGGGACACAGATCCATAGTCTTCTGGGTCGCAACCCCTCCCAGATCATGCACCTGGTCTCACATGTCCTCAGTCTCCAGGTTGACACCCCTCCCAGACACTGCAGCTGGGGTTACACATCCACAGTCTCCAAGGTGAACCCACCTCACTGACTATTGTACCTCTGGCCACATGGCCTCAGTCTCCAGGGTGACCCTATATCTCAGACACTGTACTTGAGGTTACATATCAACGGTGTCCAGGATGACACCTCTCCCCAGACCCTGTACCTGGGGTCGCATTTGCACAGTCTCCAGGGCGATGCTATATCCCCAACCCTGTACCTGGGGTCACAGGTCGCAGTCACCAGGCTTTCCCCACCCTCAAGAGCCTTTACCTGGGGTCATACGTCCACAGACTCCAGGGTGACTCCCTCCCAGACCCTTCACCTGGCATCCTATGTCCACAGTCTCCTGTGTGATATCACTTCCCAGACCCTATACCTGTGGTCACAGATCCACAGTCTCCATGGTGATCCCCTTCCCAGACCCTGTAATTTGGATCCCATGTCCTCAGTCTCCAGTGTGACACCACCTCTCATACCTTGTACTTTGGTGACTTGTCCACAGTTTCCAGGATGACCCAAACGGTGCATGTGGAGTCACATGTCCACATTCTGCAAAGTGACCCCAGTCCCTAACCCTGAACCTTAGTCACACAGCCACAGTTTCCAGAATGACCTCACTCCAGACCCTGCACATAGGGTCACACCTCCACCTTCTCCATATTGACCCCCTCCTTGAACTTCTATCAGGTTTCACACATGCACCATCTCCACAGTGACCACCACCAGATCCTGTAGCTGTGGTCAGGGTCCGCAGTCTGCAGGGTGAGACCATTTTGTACCTTAAACCTTGGTTCACCTAGCCAGTCTCCAGGGTCATCCCTGCCAAACCTGCACCTGGGGTCACATGTCCATACTCTCCATGGTGACATCCCCCAGGCCCTGTACTGCTGCTGCTGTTGCTGCTGCTGCTAAGTCATGCCAGTCGTGTCCAACTCTGCGACCCCATAGATGGCAGCCCACCAGGCTCCCCCATCCCTGAGATTCTCCAGGCAAGAACACTGGAGTGGGTTGCCATTTCCTTCTCCAAAGCATGAGAGTGAAAAGGGAAAATGAAGTCACTCAGTCATGTCTGACTCTTAGGGACCCCATAGACTGTAGCCTACCAGGCTCCTCCATCCATGGGATTTTCCAAGCAAGAGTACTGGAGTGGGTTGCCCACTCCAGTACCTAGTGTCATATATCTGCGCAGACCCTATACGTAGTGTCATATATCCACAGTTTCCCGGGTTACTCCACTTCCCATATCATGCACCTGGGATCACATGCTCAGTCTGCAAGGTGACCCCGATCCCATTCCTGTACCTTGTGTCACAAGTCCACAGCCACCAGGATGGCCCCACCCTCAAGATCCCATACCTGGGGTCACACTCCTGTCTCCAGTGTGATCTCACCTCCCAGAAACTTTACCTGGGGATAAACGTCTACTGTTTTCAGGATGGTCCCAACTCCCTGAAACGGTACCTGGAGTCACTCTTCCATAGACATTGAGGCTGTTCCATGCCCCTGGTCCACAGGGTTACACCCTCCAAGACCCTGTAATGTGGTTTACATGTCCACAGTCTCCTGTATGTCATCACTTCCCAGAACCTTCACCTGCAGGCACACAAACAGAGGTTCCAGGATGACTCCCTCATAGACCCTGCACTTGGAGCCACATATCCACAGTCTCACAGGTGACTCATCCAAATCACTGTACCAGGGCTCACATAACCACAGTCTTCCAGATGCTGGACTATTGACCCCAGCACCCAGTGTCACATGTCCACAGATTCTAGCATGGCCTCACACTCCAGACACTGTACCTTGGGACACATACCCACAGTCTCTAGGGTGAACACCCTCCTAGACACTGTACATGGTGTCACATGGGCACATTCACCAACTCCCAAACCCTGTACCTAGGGTCACACGTAGATAGTCTCAGGGTGACCCCACTTGCCAGAACTTGCACCTGGGTTCATATGTCCGCAGCGCCCAGGGTAACACCACCTGTCAAACAATTGTACTCGGTTCAAACACCCACTGGTTCTAGGGTGACACCAATTCCAAGCCCGTGAACCTAGCTAGGGTCACACATCCATGGTCTCCTGGGTGGCAACCCCTCCCAGATCATGCACCAGGTCTCACACCTCCGCAGTCTCCAGGGTGACTACACCTCACAGAATATTGTAATTCTGGTCACATTGCCCCAGTCTCCAGGGTGACCCCGTATCTCTAACCCTCTACCTGGGGTTACATGTACATGTTGGCCAGGAATACACGCCTCCCCAGACTCTGTACACGTGATTACATTGGCACAGTCGCCAGGGTGACTCCAACTTCCCCACCCTATACCTGGGGTCACATGTCCAGAGTCTCCTGGATTTACCCACATTCAAGGGCTAGTAACTGGGATCACATGTCCACAGTCTCGAGGCTTTCCCCACCCACAAGTGCCTGTACCCAGGGTCACACGTCAACTGACTCCAGGGTGACTCCCTCCCAGACCGTTCACCTGGCATCCCATGTCCCTAGACTTTTGTGTGATGTCATTTCCCAGACTCTGCACATGTACTAACAGATTCACAGGCTCCGTGGTGACCCCCTTCCTGGTCTCTGTAACTTGGGTCACATGTTCTCAGTATCCGGTGTGACCCGACCTCTCATGCCCTATACCTTTGGTGACTTGGCCACAGATTCCAGGGTAACCCTCCCCTGCCAGACCCTGTGCTTATTTACACACATCCACAATCTCCAGGATGTTCGCCCTCCCATACCCTGCACCTGGAGTCACATGTCAACAGTTTCCAGCGTGAACCCCACTTTGCCCACTGCACCTGGGCTCACATATCCACATCATGCAGGGTGACACCCCTTCCAGACCATTTCCCTGCCATTAAATGCCTGCAGTCCCCAGAGTGACCCCGTACCTCCCAGACACTGTACCTGAGGTCACATATACAGAGTTTCCTGGATCACCCCCATCCTAGACCCTGTACCTGGGTTCAGATATCCTAGTGTCTTGGGGGACCCAGGTCAGACCTTGCATCTAGGGTCGAATGCCCACTATCCAGGATGACTTGCCTCCCCAATCAGTGCATCTGGGGTCATATGTCCACAATCTTCAAAGTGACCCCATCCCCTAACCCTGCACCTTACTCACACATCCACAGTCTCCAGAGTGATGTCCACTGTCTCACGGGTGACCTCTTCCCTGAACTTGTTCCAGATTTCACACGATCACCATTGCCACAGTGACCACCAGCAGATCCTGAACTTGTGGTCACAGTTCAACAGTCTGCCTGATGAGACCCATTTTGTACCCTGAACCTTGTGAACCTGCACCTGGGATCACAAGTCCATATTCTCCATGGTGTCATCCCCCAGACCCTGTACCTAGTGTCATATATACAGTCTCCTGGACTTCCCCACTTCCAATACCATGCACCTGTGATCACACATCCACAGTATCCAGGGTGATCCCCCTCCTAAACCTGTACCTGGTGTCACAAGTCGACAGACTCCAGGATGACTCTACCGTTAAGACTCTGTACCTAGGGTCACAAGTCCACTGTTTCCAGGGTGAGACCCCTCCCAGACTCTGCGCTTGGGGTCACTTGTCGAGAGTCTCCAGGGTGACCCCACCTCCCAGAAACTGTACCTAGGGTGAAACATCCACAGTCACTCAGGTTGGCCCCAATTCCCAGAACCTGTACCTGGGGTCCCACTTCCATAGTCTCGGTTACCACACGCCAAGACATTTAACATGGTGTCCCATGATCTTGGATGCCAGGGTTACCCCCTCCAAGACCCTGTAATGGGGTCACATGTTCACAGTCTCCAGAGTGTCGTCACTTCCCAGACCCTCCACCTGGAGTCACACAAACACAGGTTCCAAGGTGACTCCCTCGCAGGCCCTGCACCTGGAGTCACATATTCACAATCTCACCTTGGGGAATCCCATTCAGACCCTGGATCTACGGTCACGTATCCAGTCTCCAAGATGATTTGCCTCCCAAATGGTGCATTTGAGGTCACATGACCACAATCTTCAAAGTAAACGCGTCCCCTAACCCTGCATCTAAGTCACACGGCAAATAGTTTCCAGAGTGACCTCAACCCAGACCCTGAAACGAGGGTCACATGTACACAGTCTTGGAGGGTGACCCCCTCCGTGAACTTGTACTAGGTTTCATACGTCCATCATCGCCACAGTGACTACCACCAGATCCTGTACCTGTGGTCATAGATCCACAGTCTACAGGGTGAAACCCTTTTCCTACCCTGAACTTTGGGTCACACGACCACAGTCTCCAGGGTGACCCCACCCAAACCTGCACCTGGGGTCACATGTCCACACTTTCCATGGGGACATACCTGAGACCCTGTAACTACTGTCATATATCCACAATCTCCTAGGTTACCAAACTTCCCATACCATACACCTGTGATCACATGTCCACAGTCTCGAAGGTGGCCCCCTGTATAACCTGTACTTGGTGTCACAAGTCCACAGCCTCCAGGTGACCCCACCCTCAAGATCCTGTATCTGGGGTCACAAGTCCACTTTTTCCATGGTGAGTCTACCTCCCAGACCCTGCATTTGGGGTCACATGTCCAGAGTCTTCAGGGTGACCCCACCTCCCAGAAACCATACCTCGGGTGAAATGTCCACCATTTTCAGGATGGCACCAACTCCCAGAACCTGTACCTGGGGTCACACTTCCATACTCTCAGGGTATCCCCACCTCCCAGACATATAACCTTGCATCCCATGACCCTGGCCACAAAGGTTCCCCCCTCCAAGACCCTGTAATAGGGGTCACATGTCCACAGTCTCCTGTTTGTCAAAACTTTGTAGACCTCACCTGGAGTCACACAAACACAGGTTCCATGGTGACTCCCTTGCAGACTCTGCACCTGGAATCACATATTCACAGGCTCCAGGGTGACCCCCTCGGAAATCCTGTACCTGAGATCACATATCTACAGTCTCCAGGGTGAATCCCATCCCCACACACTGTCTGAGCGGAATCATCCAGTCTCCCATGAGACCCCAATGTCAAGAACTCATCCCTTGTGCTAGAAGTCTACATTCTCCAGGGTGACATTATTTCCCACACCCTGCACCTTGGGTAGCATATTCACAGTCTCCAAGGTGACCTTACCTCCCAGACCCTTTACCTGGGGTCACATGTGCAAATTATCCAGGATTCCCGCCACTCCAACACCCTGCACCTGGGTCAAAACCCACAGTCTCAAGGGTGACCTCCTATCTGACCATGTTCCTGAGGTACATGGCCAGAATCTCCAGGATGATCTTGAAAGGTATTGCTGAACCACGCAAAGACACTGGAATTCTTGGCCTCCAGAGGAGATGAATTCAATTCAGGTCCAGAGACGAGGCTTGATTGCTTAGAGCTTTTGTGTAATAAAGTTGTATTAAAGTATAAAGGAGATAGAGAAATCTTCTGACATAGGCATCAGAAGAGGGCAGAAAGAGTAGCCCCTTGCACGTGTTAGCAATGGAATTATATGGCTCAAATGGTAAAGCATCTGTCTGCAATGCTGGAGACCCAGGTTAGATCCCTGGGTCAGGAAGATCTCCTGGAGAAGGAAATGGCCACCCACTCCAGTACATTTGCCTGGAAAACCCCATGGACAGAGGAGCCTGGTAGGCTACAGTCCATGGGGCCACAAAGAGTTGGACATGACTGAGCAACTTTACTTTACTTTTAATTAGTTATTCATATCAGTTCAGTTCCGTTCAGTCGCTCAGTCATGTCTGACTCTTTGGGACCCCATGAATCACAGCACGCCAAGCCTCCCTGTCAGTCACCAACTCCCGGAGATTTCTCGAACTCATGTACATCGAGTCGGTGATGCCATGCAGCCATCTCATCCTCTGTCATCCCCTTTTCCTCCTGTCCCCAATCCCTTACAGCATCAGGGTATTTTCCAATGAGTCAGCTCTTCGCACCAGGTGGCCAAATTATGGGAGTTTCAGCTTCAGAATCAGTCGTTCCAATGAACACCCTGGACTGATCTCCTTTAGGATGTACTAGTTGGATGCCCTTGCAGTTCAAGGAACTCTCAAGAGTCCTCTCCAACACCACAGTTCAAAAGCATAAACTCTTCGGTGCTCAACTTTCTTCACAGCCCAATTCTCACATCTGTACATGACCACTGGAAAAACCATAGCCTTGAACAGAGGGACCTTTGTTGGCAAAGTAGTGTCTCTGCTTTTTATTATGCTATCTAGGTTGGTCATAACTTTCCTTCCAAGGAGTAATTTTCTTTTAATTTCATGGCTGCAATCACCATCTGCAGTGATTTTGGAGCCCAAAAAGATAAAATCTTACACTGCTTCCACTGTTTCCCCATCGATTTCCCATGGAGTGATGGGACCTGTTGCCATGATCTTAGTTTTCTGAATGTTGAGCTGTAAGCCAACTTTTTCACTCTCCTCTTTCACTTTCATCAAGAGGCTTTTTAGTTCTTCTTCACTTTCTGCCATAAGGGTGGTGTCATCTGCATGTCTGAGATTATTGATATTTCTCTTGGCAATCTTAATTCCAGCTTGTGCTTCTTCCAGCCCAGCATTTCTCATGATGTACTCGGCATATAAGTTAAATAAGCAGGGTGACAACGTACAGTCTTGACGTACTCCTTTTCCTATTTGGAACCAGTCTGTTGTTCCATGTCCAGTTCTAACTGTTGCTTCCTGACCTGCATACAGGTTTCTCAAGAGGCAGGTCAGGTGGTCTGGTAGTCCCATCTCTTTCAGAATTTTCCACAGTTAATTGTGATCCACACAGTCAAAGGCTTTGGTGTAGTCAATAAATCAGAAATAGATTTTTTTTTCTGGGACTCTCTTGCTTTTTCAATGATCCAGCAGATGTTGGCAGTTTGATCTCTGGTTCCTCTGCCTTTTCTAAAGCCAGCTTGAACATCTGGAAGTTCACAGTTCACGTATTGCTGAAGCCTGGCTTGGAGAATTTTGAGCATTACTTTACTAGCGTGTGAGATGAGCATAATCGTGTGGTATTTTGAACATTCTTTGGGATTACGTTTCTTTCTATTTGGAATGAAAACTGACCTTTTCCAGTCCTGTGGCCACTGCTGAGATTTCCAAATTTGCAGGCATTATGAGTGCAGCACTTTCACAGCATCATCTTTCAGTATTTGAAATACTTCAACTGGAATTCGATCAACTCCACTAGCTTTGTTCTTACGATGCTTTCTAATTGCCACTTGACTTCACACTCCAGGATGTCTCGCTCTAGGTGAGTGATCACACCGTTGTGATTATCTGGGTCATGAAGATATTTTCTACAGTACTTCTGTGTATTCTTGCCACATCTTCTTAATAGCTTATGCTTCTGCTAGGTCCATAGCATTTCTATCTTTTATCAAACCCAGTTTTGCATGAAGTGTTCCCTTGGTATCTCTAATTTTCTTGAAGAGATCTCTAGTCTATCCCATTCAGTTCTTTTCCTGATTCACACGTGATGCACACAAGGTGCACATGAGGTGCACACGTGATGCCCACGTGATGAACACGTGATGCACACGTGATGCACATGTGATGAACATGTGGTGCACAAGTGAGGCACACGTGATGAACACGTGATTCACACGTGATGCACATGTAATGAACAGGTGATGCACACGTGATTCACACGTGATACACATGTGATGAACACGTGATGCACACATAACACACACGTGATGAATACGTGATGAACAAGTGATTCACAGGTGACGCACACGTGGCGCACACGTGATGAACACGTGTTGCACAAGTGATGCACATGTGATGGACATATGATTCACACGTGAAGAACACGTGACTCACATGTGATGAACACGTGCCTCACACATGATGAACACGTGATGCACACGTGATGAAAACATGATGCACACGTCATACAGACGTTGTGAACAAGTGAACAACACGTGAGGCACATGTGATGAACAAGTCATGAACACTTGATGCACACGTGATGCACACGTGATTCACGCGTGATACCCATGTGACTCACACGTGATGAACACGTGATGCACACATAACCCATATGTGATGAATACGTGATGCACACATGACACACACGTGACGCACAAGTGACGAACACGTGATGCACACGAGATGCACACGTGACGCACATGTGATGCACACATGATGGACACGTGATCAACACGTGACACACACGTGATGAACACATGATTCACACATGACGCAAACTTGATGCACACGTGATGCGCACGTGACGAACACGTGTCGCACATGTGATGCACATGTGATGCACACGTAACACATATGTGATGAATACGTGATGCAGACGTGACACACACGTGACGAACACGTGACGCACACATGACGAACATGTGATGCACACGAGACGCACATGTAACTCACACGTGATGTACACATGATGGACACGTGATCAACACGTGACACACACGTGACGAACACGTGATTCACACGTGACGCAAACTTGATGCACACGTGATGCACACGTGATGAACACGTGACGAACACATGTCGCACACATGATGAACTCGTGACGCACACGTAACGCACACGTGATGGACACGTGATGCACCAGTGATGCACACGTGATGGACACGTGATGCACACATGACGCACCCGTGACGCACACGTGATTCCCACATGCACACACGTGATGCACACGTGACACACAAGTGACACACATGTGATGAACACGTGATTCACCCGTCATGGACACGTGACACACACCTGATGAACACGTGACTCACACGTGATGGACATGTCACACACACATGATGCACACGTGATGCACACGTGACACACACGTGACACACACATGATGGACACGTGATTCACACTTGATGCACACGTGATTCACACGTGATTCACTCATTTCAACTCGAGATGAGGCCCGATTCCCCTTCATTGGCTCCAGAGCCATCCCACTTTCCCCATCAAACACGACAAGGCGCTTGACTTCCTTTAGGCAACTCCAGGGAATCCCCGAGAACACTGTCATAAGTCTAGAGGAACACCAAGCGTAACACAGCAACTCGAGGAAAGCGCCATGTACCCCAAATCGTCTCGAGATTAGAGTTGATTTCCTGGCTTCAACTCAAGAGGTATGCCAACTTTCCACAAGCACCTCTAGAGGAGGCTTCTCTCAGCAATAGGTATGTAAGTTGGACCCTGAGTTTGCTGCCTGAAGTGGAATGGGCCCCGAGATGCCCTGACTCAAAAGAAGGCCCGATTTCTCTGCAGTGGCTTTAATGCAGGCTCGTCTTTCATCTCACCAGATGAAAGGATGTATGAATCCCCTGTGGAGACCCTAGAGAAAGCCCTAGTTCCCCATCTCATCTTGACAGGAGGCCTCATATGACTTTGATACCTAGAGAGGCACCAAGAGTTCATTGCTTCAAGAGGTGACGATGCCTGACTCCTCTTGAAAAGTGATAGGAATCCCAATATCCATGTCACAAGTGGAAAGGGATTTTGGGTCTCCCGCCTCATCTCCAAAAGCGTCCCTATTGCCTGCCAAGCCTCGAAGAGATTCCCGAGGTGTCCCTCTTAACTAGACAGGAGTCCTGACATAGCTGAACAAATCCGAGTTTTGAAGGGCCATCCCCACCGTAACTCGAGAATATACCCCAGGATCCCACCGCAACTCGAGAAAAACCATGATACTTCTCCCTGGCCACGAGATGAGCCCCGGTTCCTCTGCATTGCATGCAGAGCAATTCTGTGTTCCCCATCAAACATGTAAGGAGCCTTGACTTGCTTGATGGGACACCAGAGAGTACCCAAGAACACTGTAACAAGTCTAGAGTGACCGTGAGGTTAGTGCAGAAACGGGAAATAGATCCGTCTACCCCAAATCAACTCGAGATGCTGCCCCATTCCCCTGCATTGGCTCCAGAGTCATTCTGCGTTCCCCATCAAACACAAGTGGCATGACTTCATTAAGCAACTCCAGAGATTCCCCGAGAACACTGTCCCAAGTGTAGAGGAACACCAGGTGCAACACAGCAACTCGAGGAAAGCCCCATGTACCCCAAATCGTCTTGAGATTTAGAGCTGATTTCCCTGCTTCGACTCAAGAGGTATGCCAACTTTCTGCAAGCACCTCAAGAGGAGGCTTCTCTCAGCAATATGTATGTGAGTTGGACCCTGAGTTTGCTTCCTGAAGTGGAATGAACACCAAGATGACCTGACTCAAAAGAAGGCCAGATTTCCCTGCAGTGGCTTTAATGTAGGCTCGTCTTTCATCTCACAAGATGAAGGGATGTCTGAATCCCCTGTGGAGGACCTAGAGGAAACCCTATGTCCCCGCCTCATCTCGACAGGAGGCCTCACATCCCTTTGACACCTCGAGAGGCACGCGGAGTTCAATGCTTAGAAGGTGACGATGCCTGACTCCTCTTGAAATGTGATAGGGATCCCAATATCACTGTGGCAACTGGAATTGGACCCAGGGTCTCCCGCCTCACTTCAAGAAGCGTCCCTATTGCCCTGCCAAGCCTCAAAGAGATTCCTGAGGTGTCTCTCATAACTAGACAAGAGTCCTGATGTCGCTTAACAAACAGGAGTTTTGAAAGTCTATCCCCACCTTAACTCGAGAATATGCCCCACGTTCCCACCGCAACTTGAGATAAACCATGAGACTTCCCCCTGGCCGCAAGATGAGGCCTGATTGCTCTGCATTGCAGAGCAATTCCGTGTTCCCCATCAAACACGTAAGGAATCTTGACTTGCTTGATGGCATTCCAGAGAGTCCCCAAGAACACTGTCACAAGTCTAGAGGGACCCTTGTGTCACCGCAGCAATGCGAAATAGCTCCATACTGCAAATCAACTCGAGCCGAGGCCCAATTCCCCTGCATTTGCTCCAGAGCCATCCCGTGTTCCCCATCAAACAGGAGTAGTGGCTTTACTTCCTTTAGGCAACTCCAGAGATTCCCCGAGAACACCGTCCCAAGTCTGGAGGAACACCAGTTGCAACACAGCACCTCGAAGAAAGCCCCATGTACCCCAAATCGTCTCGAGATTAGAGCTGATTCCCTGGCTTTGACTCAAGTGGTATGCCAACTTTCCACAAGCACCTCTAGAGGAGGCTTCTCTCAGCAATAGGTATGTGAGTTGGACCCTGATTTTGCTGCGTCAAATGGAATGGACACCGAGATGCCCTGACTCAAAAGAAGGCCTGATTTCCCTGCAGTGGCTTGAATGGAGGCTTGTCTTTCATCTCACCAGACAATGGGATGTCTGAATCCCTTGTGGAGACCCTAGAGAAAGCCCTAGTTCCCCTCCTCCTCTCGACAGGAGGCCTCACATGCCTTTGACACCTAGAGAGGCACCAAGAGTTCATTGCTTCAAGAGGTGACAATGCCTGACTCCTCTTGAAAAGTGATAGGAATCCCAGTATCCCTGTGGCAACTGGAAAGGGACCCTGGGTCTCCCGCCTCACCTCTAGCAGCGTCCCTATTGATGTGTCAACCCTCGAAGAGATTCCTGAGGTGTCCCTCATAACTAGACAGGAGTCCTGATGTCACTGAACAAACACGACTTTTGAAGGGCCATCCCCGCTGTAACTCGAGAATATACTCCAGGTTCCCAGCGCAACTCGCGAAAAAGCATGAGACATCCCCTCGCCACTATATGAGGCCAGATTCCTCTGCATTGCGTGCAAAGCAATTCCGTTTTCCCCATGAAATGCGTAGGAGCCTTGACTTGCTTGATGGAACTCCAGAGAGTCCCCAAGAACACACTCACAAGCCTAGAGGGACCCTGAGGTCACTGCAGCAACGCGAAATAATTCCGTGTACACCAAATCAACTGGAGATGAGGCCCGATTCTGCCACATTAGCTCCAGAGAAATTCCGCTTTCCCCATCAAGCAAGACAAGTTGCTTCACTTTCTTTAGGCAACTCCAGAGACTCCCCAAAAACACCGTCCCATGTCTAGAGGAACACCAGGTTCAGCACAGCAACTTGAGAAAAGCTCTATGTACCCCAAATCATCTCGAGATGAGAGCAGATTCCCAGGATTCAACTTAAGAGGTATGCCAACTTTCCATAAGCACCCCAAGAGGAGGCTTCTCTCATCAATAGATATGGGGGAGGGACCCTGAGTTTGCTGCCTCAAGTGGAATGGAGTCCGAATGCCCTGACAAGAAAGAAGGCCGGATTTCCCTGCAGTGGCTTGAATGCAGGTTCGTCTTTCATTGCACAAGATGAAGGGATGTCTGAATCCAATACGGAGACCCTAGAGAAAGCCTTAAGTCCTGGCCTCATCACGCCAGGAGGTCTCACATCCCTTTGACATGGAGGTAGGCGGAATTCAATGTTTCAAAAGGTGATGACGCCTGACTCCTCTTGAAAATTGATAGGAATCCCAGTCTCACTGTGGCAACTGGAAAGGAACCCTGGGTCTCCCGCCTCACATTGAGAAGCGTCCCTATTGCCCTGCCAAGCCTCGAAGAGATTCCTGAGGTGTCCCTCGTAATTAGACAGGAGTCCTGACGTCGCTGAACAAACATGAGTTTTGAAGGGCCATCCCCGCCGTACCTGGAGAATATACCCCAGGTTCGCGCCGCAACTCGAGAGAAACCATGAGACTGCCTTCTCGCCGTGAGATGAGGCTTGATTCCCCTGCATTGCATGCAGAGCAATTCCGTGTTCCCCATCAAATACGTAAGGAGCCATTACTTGCTTGATGGAATTCCAGAGAGTCCCCAAGAACACTGTCTCAAGTCCAGAGGGACCCTGATGTCACTGCAGCAATGGGAAATAGCTTCGTGTATCCCAAATCAACTCGAGATGAGTCCCTATTCCACTGCATTGGCTTCAGAGCCATCCCGTGTTCCGCATCAAACACGACAAGTGGGTTGGCTTCCTTTAGGCAACTGCAGAGATTCCCCGAGAACACTGTCCCAAGACTAGAAGAACACCAAGTTCAGCACAGCAACTCGAGGAAAGCTCCATGTACCCCAAATCATCTTGAAATGAGAGCTGATTCCCTGGCTTCCACTCAAGAGGTATGCCACCATTCCACAAGCACAGCCAGAGGAGGTGTCTCTCAGCAGTAAGTATGTGGGAGGGACCCTGAGTTTGCTGCCTCAAGTGGAATTGCCCCTGAGACGCCCTGACTCGAAAGAAGGTCCGATTTCCCTACAGTGGCTTGAATGCAGGCTCATCTTTCATCTCACAGGATGAAGGGATGTGTGAATCCCCTATGGAGAGCATAGAGAAAGTCCTAGGTCCCCGCCTCTTATCGACAGGAGGCCTCACATCCCGTTGACACCTCGAGAGGCATGCAGAATTCAATGATTCAAAAGGTGATGATGCCTGACTCCTCTTGAAAATTGGTAGGAATCCCAATATCCCTATGGCAACTGGAAAGGGACCCTGGGTCTCCCTCCTCACCTCGAGAAGTGTGCTGATTGCCCTGCCAAGCCTCAAGGAGATTCCTGTGTCCCTCATAACTAGACAGGAGTCCTCAAATTGTCCAAGAACACTAGAGCAAACAAGCCCATTCATAACTGGTAAAGATTGAAATAGACACCTGGCCACGGAGGGTATACTGATAGTAAACTCTCCTACAGAAACATACTCAAGATACTGGTGGGATGCATGCACAGCCCCCTTTGGAAGACAGTCTGACAGTTGTTTCAGTAACCACATGGGACAAGCACTGAATTCCATACATGACAAGTGGTGGAAGCCAGGTATCTTACCATTGGAATGGTAAGTTATGGATAAACAAAAGGAAAGGTTACAAGATTCATGGAGACATCATCACAAATTACCCTCAACTGAATATATAAGCTGGAATACATGTATATATTTCCAAATATTGTCAGCTGAGCATATTTAGCTCCTACATGTATGTTTTAAATATCACTCTATAATGAAAAAGAACAGGAAATGTCCCTGGTGGCCCAGTGGTAAAGGATCTGCCTACCAATGCAGGGAACACTGGTTCAACCCCTGGTCCTAGAGGATTCCACATGCCCAGGGGCAACTAAGCCCCCGTACAACTATTGAAGTACTTGCATGCTCCAGAGCCCAAGTTCTGCAACCAGAGAAAGCGCTGCAATGAGAAGCCATGGCAAGTCAACTAGAGGGTAGCCTCTGCTCACTACAACTAGGCATCTAGCTACAAAGACCCAGCATTGTCAAAAATAATTCAGTGTTTAAAAAAAAGGACAGAAATTCTTTGAATAAACGATTGAGACTAGGGGCGAGACAGTAAATATATAAGCTAGGATAATCTTAAAGTATGAGGAAGTAAAGAAAGTAAAGACAACTATCAAGCTGTCCAAGCTGATAAAAATGAATGATTACACAGTTTTATCTGTATACACTAGCAAATAATAATCTGAAAAGGAATTTAAAAAAACAATTTCCTTTTGATAGTGTCAACATTAATAAAATATTTTGCCATGGGTGTAATGAGGATGACAAGACTGGCACATTGGAAATTATACACGATTGCTGAAAAATATCCTGAATACATGCACAGATATTCCATAGCGATGGAAAGACTTAAGATGGCAATACCATGGAATGCATCTTCAATCTGAAATGAAGATTCAATATGAATTACAAAAGACTGAAAGGTCATTGCTGAACCACAAAAGGCGCCAGGATTTTTGGCCTCCAGAGGAGAAGAATTCAATCCAGGGCCAGTTGACAAAGCTTGATCGCTCAGAGCTTTTGTGTCATAAAGTTTTATTAAAGTATAAAAGAGATAGAGAAAGCTGCTGACATAGACATCAGACGGGGGCAGTAAGAGTACCCCCTGCTAGTCTTTAGGCAGATGTTATACAGCCACTAGCAGTCTGCTAATGAAAGAAAGGCAATGTCTCAGAGAATGACACCAGGCCCCTCACCCACAACATGCATTGAGATAATATTGGCAGCAGGTGAGTCATCCCGGGCCATAGAATGATTGACATGAATTTTGAAGAAAGGCAGATTTCCAAGCAAATATATCATTTCATTAACATAGATTAGGAGAACAGGTATGAGTAAAACATATTGGTTTGTCAAGTCGGTTCTGAGCCTTTAGGGGGAACCGACCTGAAGACAGAGTCTAGCAGAAACACGTAGTATATTAACATAGCTTAAGACAAACCTTTCCTTAAGACAAAATGCATTGCTTAGCTGAAGGTTTGAGAAAAGTTAAGTTCAGGTGGAGCCAGGAGTCGTCATAGCAACACAAAATTTTAAGAGAAACCTCTTAAATTTGTATTGAGAAGGGGAAAAAATGTAGCACTCGTTTCGTTCCTCCAGCTGCTTGAGAGATGAAAAAACGTCTGACACTTGCAGCCTATTCCCTCTGTCTGGAGACCCCTGGCCTTCCTGCCTATTACCCTCTCCAGGCCTTTAGGAAGCAATATACAAGCTGACCCTAACATACACGTGGAATAACAAGGGACTCCAAAGAATCCAAACAATCACATGAGTCTGCAGTTCAAAGGTCCTATGGTATGCTGTGCTAAGTCGCTTCAATCACGTCTGACTGTCAGAGCCCACCAGGCTCCTCTGTCCATGGGAATTTTCCAGGCAAGAATACTGGAGTGGGTTGGGTGCCCTCCTCCAGGGGTTCTTCCCAACCCAGGGATAGGATTCCTGCATTGGCAGGTAGGTTCTTTACCACTAGCACCACCTGGGGAAAAAGTGCCTAAAGGAGATCATGGAAACCCATTTAGGAAAAGGGACTCAGAGGAAAGACAGTGAGGGAAGGAAACTCTTAATCACACTCAGAGAAGCCCAGCAGGTAGTTCTGCAGGTGGAAGAGGAGGAGGAAGCATGCTGGAGCTGTGTAGAAGATGAAAGAGGGAACTAAAGCAGGTGCCCCCAACCTCTAGGATCTAATGCCTGATGATCTGAGGTGGACCTGGTGAAATAATAATAGAAATAAGAGTTTGATCACTCAGCCATGTCCAGCCCTTGGTAGCCCACCAGGCTCCTCAGTCCATTGAATTCTTCAGGCAAGAATACTGGAGTGGGCTGTCATTTCCTTCTCCAGGGGATTTCCCTGACCCAGGGATTAAACCCGGGTCTCCCTCATTGCAGGCAGACTCTTTACCAACTGAGCCTCCAGGGAACAGAAACAGAAATAGAGTGCACAATAAATGGACTGCACTTGAAAGATCCCAAAACCTTGCCCCACCCCTGTCTGTCAAAAAATTGTCTTCCAAAAAAACTCCCAAGGTCAAGGAAGGAACTTCAAGTGTACTCAGCTGTCCTAGATTGCTGGTTTAGGGAGATGCTGAAGTGGGGGTGTCCCAAGAGGTAGACCCTCCCTTGTGTGGAGTCTGCAATAGACCTCTGATAGCCTTGGTGATGATCAGAGAGATTTGTTTCATTTTTTAAAAATATCCTTGTGGGTACCAACTGGGACCATCACTGTTCTAATATACCTCATAGTGTTGCTGACACTACAGATACAATTGTGTGACATTGAACTTATTCAATAAAAATGATGAAGCATCTGCCCTGTGCCCAGCACTTTCCAAGGGCTGGGAAGTACAATGAAAATACTCCATAAGATGCACAGCTGGTAGGCACATTCTTTCAAAAAGCCTTTTTCATTTCCACCAATAGTTTATTCTCAATGTCAACCCTTGCCACTTAATGACCATGCTGGGTAGGAAGCTCATTAAAAACCCAGGAGCCAGTGTTCCTGGAAGGATATCCCATTCTCCCTTGGACAGTCCTCCGCCCTCTCCGACTCTCAGTTTTCTCATCTGCAAAATCATGGACAACTGACTATAATTCATCACCGGAACCCAAGCCTATTGAGGGGGAGGGGAAATATTACTCCAAGGCCTGGATGATAGACCAGATTGAAAGAAAAATATGCCATTTCTGGTTTTCAGTAAAACAGACAAATACAATGAAGAAAGGAGTCCCTGGCCCTGTGGGATTTGCCTAGGGGTCTAGTCTGGGAAATTCTTACACATCAGGAGATGGCTCTGAGCTGGATTTCCACAAACAAGAACATCCATGCAAAGGACAAGCCTGCAGAGCTCTGTGCCCATTGGTCACAAGAGACTGCCTCCCGATGGCCAGCAGCATTTACAAGTGACCTCCTAAGACCTTCACCAAACTCCTGGGGCACCTCTGGCTTTTCTGTTTCCCTCACTTTTCTGACCCTTTTCTTTAAAAAACGCACATTTCTTTATAGAATGCCACAGTGGAAGGAAAATAGGCCTTCAAGTTTGAGGCCTCAATTTGCAGAAAACTTGGAGCTGCTTGTTTTTTTTTTTTTTTTTTTAATTAAAGCACCACATAAATTAAAAATTTTACACGTTCTAATTATTCAGTTCCAAAACACCAAACTTATTGCACAGGGTCCCCATGGAAAGGCCCCCTCTCAGCAGGACAGCCACAGATTCCCCCATGAAAGGGCAGCAAGGTGCCCTCCTCCCTTCTCTCCTGCCTGGGTGGCCACCAGGTTTTTAAATACATGCACCCTACTAAGTTTCTAGGATGCAATTCGTGGACCCTTCCCTTTCCTGTCCCAGCAGGTGGTCAAGGGCCTGCTGGCCTGCAAAGTGCTGGAAGCAGGGCTGGGTCAGCCGGCCAGACTAAGGGTTGTGGAGTCCCAGCTGGTGAAATTACCAGGCAGGATAAATCCCTTGGACTTCCAGCAGGCACTACGCTGCATGGGAAAATAGATAGATATAACCGGCCTGGAGCCTCAGGGTGGGACCTAAAGTTCGATTTTGTTTTCTCCAATGTTAAATGATACAAGCAAGGGCCTTTGAGACTGTTGTTTTCTTTTCTAAGCCCAAAGACTCCTTCAGTTACTAATGTAGGTATCCTAGAAACTATGTGACATCCATGAAAATCTGATATGTCCTGGTAAAATGCTGTCAGTTATAATTCTAGTTATCATATTAAAGTGTTTCAAGTCACAGCAGTGACTATTTTGTCACTTTTTTTGTCAATTTTTATTTTGTCAATTTTGTCAATTTTTATTTTGTCAATTTTTATCTAATCAGGTTTTAAACATGCCTTCCATGGTTTCACACTGATGCCGTTGCAAAAATACTGCTACCTCAAGATACATGGAAAAGACTTTCCTGAGCTTACCCATAAACAATGCTTTTTGTTTGTTATCTGGTAAGCTGGTACCAGACTGGAATTTAGTCTACTCTCTAGGTTAAGAGAACACAGCTTTCTTAGAATGCAGCTTTCAATCACAGATGATGAATTTATTTACCTTTCAGTGATTTATATTTGTTTTTATCATCTGTTTTTGTTTTTTTTTTTTTTGTTTTTTTTTTACTTCCGTAAAATAAATAAGCATTATTTAAGTACGGTACATGTAGGATGGACCAAGATTTCCCCACTCCTGCAAATTCCCTTAAGCCCTCAGATTCTTCTCTTGGGACCAAGGTCTCACTTTCCTCCAGAGGGACAATCCAAGCTTTTTATCAGCTAGCTGATCTGCCCCTGATATCAGAGTCAATTTGAGCATGAGTTGGTCTATAATTTAGGCATGAAACTGTGATTACATAAAAGAAAGATGACTTTTTGATGGAAGATGTCCATGATATTCCTTGAACTTCAGAGAAAATTGGTTAAAATGAAACTTTTTTCCCTTGGAAACTGCAAAGGCAGTTCTTTTAGCATATGCGATTGAAAACATCTAGGTTGTTAGCTCAGTTTTCATTCCAGTCTCAAAGAAAGGCAATGACAAAGAATGCTCAAACTGTCACACAACTGGACTCATCTCACATGCTAGTAAAGTAACACTCAAAATTCTCCAAGCCAGGCTTCAGCAATATGTCAACCGTGAAATTCCAAATGTTCAAGATGGATTTAGAAAAGGCAGAGGAACCAGAGATCAAATTGCCAAAATCCACTGGATAATTGAAAAAGCAAGAGAGTTCCAGAAAAACACATATTTCTGCTTTGTTGACTATGCCAAAGCCTTTGACTGTGTGTATCACAGTAAACTGGGGAAAATTCTGAAAGAGATAAGAATACCAGATCACCTGACCTGTCTCTTGAAAGACCTATATGCAGGTCAGGAAGAAACAGAACTGGACCTGGACCAACAGACTGGTTCTAAATAGGAAAAGGAATATGTCAAGGCTGTATATTGGCACCCTGCTTATTTAACTTATATCTGCTTATATATAGGGCATCGTGAGAAATGCTGCACTGGATGAAGCACAAACTGGAATCAAGATTGCTGGGAGAAATATCAATAACCTCAGATATGCAGATGACACCACCCTGATGGCAGAAAGTGAAGAACTAAAGAGCCTCTTGATGAAAGAGAAAGAGGAGAGTGAAATAGTTAGCTTAATGCTCAGCGTTCAGACAACTAAGATCATTGCATCCAGTCTCATCACTTCTTGGCAAATAGATGGGAAAACAGTGGAAACAGTGGCAGATTTTATTTTTCGGGGCTCGGAAATCATTGCAGATGGTGACTGCAGCCATGAAATTAAAAGATGCTTATGACTTGGAAGGAAAGTGATAACCAAACTAGACAGCATATTAAAAAGCTGAGACATTGCTTTGCCAACAAAGATCCGTCTAGTCAAGGCTAAGGTTTTTCCATGTCATGTATGGATGTGAAAGATGGACTATAAAGAAAGTTGACAGCCAAAGATTTGATGCTTTTGCACTGTGGTGCTGAAGAAGATGCTTGAAGTTTGCTTAGACTATAAGAGGACCCAACCACTCCATCCTAAAGGAAATCAGGTCTGAATATACATTGGAAAGACTAATATTGAACCTGAAACTCCAATACTTTGGCCACTAGATGTGAAGAGCTGACTCATTTGGAAGTTGCTTTGATTTGCCTGTGAGTGTGGGCGCCCTACCTGGGCACAGGGCCTCAGGGGCCATTGCCACTGAATCATGACCTCCACGCAAGCACATTCCAGCTGTGTGACACTCAGCATGCAGGAGACTGGGAAAGCTATCTTCCTTGGAGGAAGGAAAGTCATACACAGAGTGTGTTTTCAGGCCTCTATTTGCAGCAAGTGTTTTGCTTCTCAGATGTCAGACCTGCAGGCCTGCCCCAAGGACCTCAATTCTAGAGTCAGGGCCATGTGTCTCTCTGCACATTCCGAGCCTTGCAAACACATTCCTGGGTCAGAGAGGTGCTTCCCATGAGGAAGAAGGCTGCGGGAGTGTGTCTGAGGGGGCCAGGTGGCATGCTGGGGTCACCTGGTTGAGGGCACCTTGCACATCCATTGGGCCCCAGGAGAGCAGTTATGGACTCGCCCCTTGCTTGAGATATCCCAAAGCAAGGAGCAATGCTAGCTGTATCAGAAGGAGGGAAACAGCAATGGGATGGATTTTCAAGCAGTTGCTAGGTCACACTGTGTTAGGGTTCCCCAGGAGACATGTGAGAATTTTGGCCCCTAGGCCCGGTATCTAGGGGTGTGCACAGGGTGTTTTCCCCACAGGATCCAAAATGTTCCAGACAGACCTAGGCTCAATAGCTGTTGCTAGGCTGCACCGCTTTAGGCACACCGAGAGAAGCAGGCACACTGTGGCCCGAGGTCCGGTATGCAGGTTCACATATGGGGTGTGTCCCCGTAGGAGCCAAGAATTTTCCTGACAGCCCTAGGCTCCCTAGAGCACTCAGGTCTGCTCAGAGGACCGAAGTTCCAGAGGCAGGGTCATGTATCTCCCCTTCCCTTTGTGATCCTTGCAAAGACATTCCAAGCTGATAGTGGTACTACCCATGAAGAAGCAAGCAGTGGGAGTATATTTGACATGACTGGGTGCCTTGATGGGCTCAGCTCCTCAAGGGGGCCTTTCCTCTCAAAGTAGGCCCCATGTCCGCTTGAGGACGGGGTTGGGCCCTCTTCCCTCCACACTGCCAAAGGGTGGAACAAAGCTAGGTGTCAGAGGTAAGAAAGGAGCAATTGGATGGATTTTCAAGCTCTCACTAGGCTGTACTGCTTCAAGGCCCACTCGAGCAAAACAGGCGCCCTGTGGCCCCTAGGTCGGGTATGCAGGTTCACACACAGGGTGTGTTCCCGTCAAAGCCAAGAATTTTCTGACAGACCTAGGCTCACTAGAATTGTCCTACAGAGCAAAGGGGATGGAAGAGATGTGTGGAGGTGGGTCTGCCTTCCCCTGTGAGTGTGGGGCTACTCCCTATGGACCCAAGTTGAGGGATAACTGCAACTAAGAAAGGAACTCCAAGAAGGAACGCCAAGAAGCGCTTTTCCAGGAGGCTGGGACAGGGAGTCCGCAGGATGCAGGGAAAGGGAGCCTTCTTCAGGGAAGAAGAGGCAGCCACTCGGGGTGTGTTTGCAAGCCTCTTTGGAAGGCACAGTTTCGCTGATACAATTGAATTCCAGTTCTGCTCAGAGGACTGAAATTTCAGAGGCAGGGCCATGTATCTCCCCTTCCCTTTTCAATCCTTGCAAAGACATTCCTAGCTGATAGTGATACTGCCCATGAGGAAGTAAGCAGCTGGAGTGTGTTTGACATGACTGGGTGCCTTCCTGGGCTCAGCTCCTCAAGGGGACTTTCTACTCAAAGTAGGCCCATTGCCTACTTGGGGAGAGGGTATGGAAGATTTGCTTCCAAATGGCGAAAAGGTGGAGCAAATCTAGCTTTGTCAGAGGTACGTAAAGTGCAATTTAATGGATTATCAAGCTGTTGCCAGGCAACACCGCTTCAGGGTCCCCTCTCCCAGAAGAAACCAGGCGCCCCGTGGCCCCTAGGTCTGGTATGCAGATTCACACACAGGATGTGTCCCCACAGGAGCCAAGAATTTTCCTACCAGGCCTAGGCTTACTAGAGCTCTACTATAGAGCAAAGGGGATGGAACAGAAGTGTGGATGTGACTTTGCCTTTACCTTTGACTGTGAGGCCCCTCCATAAGGTCCCAGGCGAAATTGCCCTCGCCCTTGCCCTAACCCTAACCCCAACACGACACCCTAACCCTAACCAACACCGTAACCCTATCCCAGAACCTAACACCAACCCGACCCCCTAACCCTAACCTGACACACTAACCCTAACGCATCATCCCAACCCTAACCTGACACCTTCACCCCTCAGCCCTCACCCTCACCCACACCCCTAACTTCTAACCCCTAAGCCACAATGTAACCCACACCCTAATCCACACCCTTAACCTAACCCACACCCTCCCCCCCACCCTACTCACACCCTCAACCCTAGACTTAACCTGCATCATCTTCAATTTCAACACTTCTCATGCATCACAAAAGACAAGGGAGTCATATTTCAAACGTGAATCCAAGACCCATTAACCACATAACAGGAATATAAACACTGTGAACACATCATTTAAATCACTTGCACCACCAAATACCTCTCCACCACATATCATATCAATAACAGTGGAACTCATGTATGCCATACATATTGTAACATAGCAATCTAATACCCAACAGTAATCTGGGTAATTATATACACAAGATATATTTAAACCAAAAATATTTAAACAAATTCCAGTTTTTACGATGGTTTTAATCCTCGCAAAAGTAGGATTAACAGCATGTTTTTCCACTAGGATCCAAAGCATTGAGCAAAATTGCCGAGGTCCAGCCCCAGCAGGACCAGGAATACCCAAGGGATGAGTGGCGTCAGCGAGGAAGAAGACAGACAGAAGACACACAGATGTTGCATAGAAGAGGTAGCTTTTTTTTTTAATTTTTAGGATAGCTCAGTTTTTTTTTTTTTAATTTTATTTTATTAGTTGGAGGCCAATTACTTCACAACATTTCAGTGGGTTTTGTCATACATTGACACGAATCAGCCATAGAGTTACACGTATTCCCCATCCCGATCCCCCCTCCCACCTCCCTCTCCACCCGACTCCTCTGGGTCCTCCCAGTGCACCAGGCCCGAGCACTCGTCTCATGCATCTCACCTGGGCTAGTGATCTCTTTCACCATAGATAAAATACATGCTGTTCTTTTGAAACATCCCACCCTCACCTTCTCCCACAGAGTCCAAAAGTCTGTTCTGTACTTCTGTGTCTCTTTTTCTGTTTTGCATATAGGGTTATCATTACCATCTTTCTAAATTCCATATATATGTGTTAGTATGCTGTAATGTTCTTTATTTTTCTGGCTTACTTCACTCTGAATAATGGGCTCCAGTTTCATCCATCTCATTAGAACTGATTCAAATGAATTCTTTTTAATGGCTGAGTAATATTCCATGGTGTATATGTACCACAGCTTCCTTATCCATTCATCTGCTGATGGGCATCTAGGCTGCTTCCATTTCCTGACTATTATAAACAGTGCTGCGATGAACAATGGGGTGCACGTGTCTCTTTCAGATCTGGTTTCCGTGGTGTGTATGCCCAGAAGTGGTATTGCTGGGTCAAATGGCAGTTCTATTTCCAGTTTTTTAAGAAATCTCCACACTGTTTTCCATAGTGGCTGTACTAGTTTGCATTCCCACCAACAGTGTAAGAGGGTTCCCTTTTCTCCACACCCACTCCAGCATTTACTGCTTGTAGACTTTTGGATAGCAGCCATCCTGACTGGCGTGTAATGGTACCTCATTGTGGTTTTGATTTGCATTTCTCTAATAATGAGTGATGTTGAGCATCTTTTCATGTGTTTGTTAGCCATCTGTATGTCTTCTTTGGAGAAATGTCTGTTTAGTTCTTTGGCCCATTTTTTGATTGGGTCATTTATTTTTCTGGAATTGAGCTTCAGGAGTTTCTTGTATATTTTTGAGATTAATCCTTTGTCTGTTTCTTCATTTGCTATTATTTTCCCCCAATCTGAGGGCTGTCTTTTCACCTTACTTATAGTTTCCTTTGTAGTGCAGAAGCTTTTAAGTTTCATTAGGTCCCATTTGTTTATTTTTGCTTTTATTTCCAATATTCTGGGAGGTGGGTCATAGAGGACCCTGCTGTGATTCATGTCGGAGAGTGTTTTGCCTAAGTTCTCCTCTAGGAGTTTTATAGTTTCTGGTCTTACATTTAGATCTTTAATCCATTTTGAGTTTATTTTTGTGTGTGGTGTTAGAAAGTGTTCTAGTTTCATTCTTTTACAGGTGGTTGACCAGTTTTCCCAGCACCACTTGTTAAAGCGGTTGTCTTTTTTCCATTGTATATCCTTGCCTCCTTTGTCAAAGATAAGGTGTTCGTAGGTTCGTGGATTTATCTCTAGGCTTTCTATTCTGTTCCATTGATCTATATTTCTGTCTTTGTGCCAGTACCATACTGTCTTGATGACTGTGGCTTTGTAGTAGAGACTGAAGTCAGACAGGTTGATTCCTCCAGTTCCATTCTTCTTTCTCAAGATTACTTTGGCTATTCGTGGTTTTCTGTATTTCCATACAAATTGTGAAATTATTTGTTCTAGTTCTGTGAAAAATACCGTTGGTAGTTTGATAGGGATTGCATTGAATCTATAGATTGCTTTGGGTAGAATAGCCATTTTGACAATATTGATTCTTCCAATCCATGAACACGGTATGTTCCTCCATCTGTTTGTGTCCTCTTTGATTTCTTTCATCAGTGTTTTATAGTTTTCTATGTACAGGTCTTTTGTTTCTTTAGGTAGATATACTCCTAAGTATTTTATTCTTTTTGTTGCAATGGAGAATGGTATTGCTTCCTTAATTTCTCTTTCTGTTTTTTCATTGTTAGTATATAGGAATGCAAGGGATTTCTGTGTGTTAATTTTATATCCTGCAACTTTACTATATTTATTGGTTAGCTCTAGTAATTTTCTGGAAGAGTATTTAGGGTTTTCTATGTAGAGGATCATGTCAACTGCAAACAACGAGAGTTTCACTTGTTCTTTTCCTATCTGGATTCCTTTTACTTCTTTTTCTGCTCTGATTGCTGTGGCCAAAACTTCCAAGACTATGTTGAATAATAGTGGTGAGAGTGGGCACCCTTGTCTTGTTCCTGATTTCAGGGGAAATGCTTTCAATTTTTCACCATTGAGGGTGATGCTTGCTGTGGGTTTGTCATATATAGCTTTTATTATGTTGAGGTATGTTCCCTCTATTCCTGCTTTCTGGAGAGTTTTAATCATAAATGAGTGTTGAATTTTGTCAAAGGCTTTCTCTGCATCTATTGAGATAATCATATGGTTTTTATCTTTCAATTTGTTAATGTGGTGTATTACATTGATTGATTTGCAGATATTGAAGAATCCTTGCATTCCTGGGATAAAGCCCACTTGGTCATGGTGTATGATTTTTTTAAGATGTTGTTGGATTCTATTTGCTAGAATTTTGCTAAGGATTTCTGCATCTATGTTCATCAGTGATATTGGCCTGTAGTTTTCTTTTTTTGTGGCATCTTTGTGTGGTTTTGGAATTAGGGTGATGGTGGCCTCATAGAATGAGTTTGGAAGTTTACCTTCTTCTGCAATTTTCTGGAAGAGTTTGAGTAAGATAGGTGTTAGCTCTTCTCTAAATTTTTGGTAGAATTCAGCTGTGAAGCCATCTGGTACTGGGCTTTTGTTTCCTGGAAGATTTTTGATTACAGTTTCGATTTCCTTGCTTGTGATGGGTCTGTTAAGATCTTCTATTTCTTCCTGGTTCAGTTTTGGAAAGTTATACTTTTCTAAAATTTGTCCATTTCATCCAAGTTGTCAATTTTATTGGCATAGAGCTGCTGGTAGTAGTCTCTTATGATCCTTTGTATTTCAGTGTTGTCTGTTGTGATCTCACCCTTTTCATTTCTTATTTTGTTAATTTGGTTCTTCTCTCTTTGTTTCTTAATGAGTCTTGCTAATGGTTTGTCAATTTTGTTTATTTTTTCAAAAAACCAGCTTTTAGCTTTGTTGATTTTTGCTATGGTCTCTTTAGTTTCTTTTGCATTTATTTCTGCCCTAATTTTTAAGATTTCTTTTCTTCTGCTAACCCTGGGGTTTTTCATTTCTTCCTTCTCTAATTGCTTTAGGTGTAGAGTTAGGCTATTTATTTGGCTTTTTTCTTGTTTCTTGATGTAAGCCTGTAATGCTATGAACCTTCCCCTTAGCACTGCTTTTACAGTGTCCCATAGGTTTTGGGTTGTTGTGTTTTCATTTTCATTCATTTCTATACATATTTTGATTTCTTTTTTGATTTCTTCTATGATTTTTTGGTTATTCAGAAGCGTGTTATTTAGCCTCCATATGTTTGAATTTTTAACAATTTTTTTCCTGTAATTGAGATCTAATCTTACTGCACTGTGGTCAGAAAAGATGACTGGGATGATTTCAATTTTTCTGAATTTTCCAAGACCAGATTTATGGCCCAGGATGTGATCTATTCTGGAGAATGTTCCGTGTGGACTTGAGAAAAAGGTGAAATTGATTGTTTGGGGGTGAAATGTCCTATAGATATCAATTAGGTCTAGCTGGTCCATTGTATCATTTAAGGTTTGTGTTTCCTTTTTGATTTTCTGTTTAGTTGATCTATCCATAGTTGTGAGTGGGGTATTAAAGTCTCCCACTATTATTGTGTTGCTATTCATTTCCTCTTTCATACTCATTAGCGTGTGCCGTACATATTGCGGTGCTCCTATGTTGGGTGCATATATATTTATAATTGTTATATCTTCTTCTTGGATTGATCCTTTGATCATTATGTAGTGTCCTTCTTTGTCTCTTTTCACATCCTTTATTTGAAAGTCTATTTTATCTGATATGAGTATTGTGACTCCTGCTTTCTTTTGGTCTCCATTTGCATGAAATATTTTTTTCCAGCCCTTCACTTTTAGTCTGTATGTGTCTCTGGTTTTGAGGTGGGTCTCTTGTAGAGAGCATATATAAGGGTCTTGTTTTTGTATCCATTCAGCCAATCTTTGTCTTTTGGTTGGGGCATTCAACCCATTTACATTTAAGGTAATTATTGATAGGTGTGGTCCCGTTGCCATTTACTTTGTTGTTTTGGGTTCATGTTTATACAACATTTCTGCATTTCCTGTCTAGAGAAGGTCCTTTAACATTTGTTGAAGAGCTGGTTTGGTGGTGCTGAATTCTCTCAGCTTTTGCTTGTCTGTAAAGCTTTTGATTTCTCCTTCATATCTGAATGAGATCCTTGCTGGGTACAGTAATCTAGGTTGTAGATTATTTTCTTTCATTACTTTCATTATGTCCTGCCATTCCCTTCTGGCCTGGAAGGTTTCTATTGGTAGATCAGCTGTTATCCTTATGGGAATTCCTTTGTGTGTTATTTGTTGTTTCTCCCTTGCTGCTTTTAGTATTTGTTCTTTGTGTTTGATCTTTGTTAATGTGATTAATATGTGTCTTGGAGTGTTTCGCCTTGGGTTTATCCTGTTTGGCACTCTCTGGGTTTCTTGGACTTGGGTGGCTATTTCCTTCCCCATTTTAGGGAAGTTTTCAGCTATTATCTCCTCGAGTATTTTCTCATGGCCTTTCTTTTTGTCTTCTTCTTCTGGGACTACTATGATTCGAAAGTTGGGGCGTTTCACATTGTCCCAGAGGTCCATGAGGTTGTCCTCATTTCTTTTGATCATTTTTTCTTTTTTCCTCTCTGCTTCATTTATTTCCACCATTCTATTGTCTACCTCACTTATCCTATCTTCTGTCTCCGTTATTCTACTCTTGGTTCCATCCAAAGTGTTTTTGATCTCATTCATTGCATTATTCATTTTTAATTGACTCTCTTTTATTTCTTCTAGGTCTTGTTAAGCATTTCTTGCATCTTTTCAAATTTTGTCTCCAGGCTATTTATCTGTAACTCCATTTTGTTTTCAAGATTTGGATCATTTTTATTATCATTATTCTAAATTCTTTTTCAGACAGATTCCCTATCTCCTCCTCTTTTGTTTGACTTGGTGGGCACTTGTCATATTCCTTTACCTGTTGGGTATTGCACTGTTCTTGCGCTAGTGCACATGGCAAGTATTAGGTTCGGTTTCTAAGTGAGAAACTAATGGCTACATTCACAGCTGGCCACTGAGGTACTTAATGGGAGAGGCGAACCCAGCTCTGCCAAGCAGTAGCGAACATGAAATCAGCTATTGTCATTGTAGCCAAGTTCCTTGAATTTGTAGTGTTATTTGCTGTGTTCTTCAAGAAGATGCCTTCGCCCTGCCAGTAAGACATATTTCCATAACACATAGCCAGGCACTCAATCGATGTGCATCCTCCAGTAAAGCCCAGCCCCGATGCCTTAGAGGAGCCTCTCTGGCGATTGTCATAAGCCAGTCTAATTTTGTGTGAGACCATGAAAACTCAATGTCTTTATTACGCTTGTGCTTCAGACGGGAGGTCTGAGAAGGCACTTCTGAAGGTTTATTCCTACCAGTCATTGTCATTTTTATCGAGTCTTTAGTTTTTTTTGTTGTTGTTGTTTATTTTTATTAGTTCTACCTGTTTCTTGCTACCAACCCGTCTCCCTCCACCCTCGTGCACACACGATCAGTCATGGAATCCCGTGGACTTCAGCCCGCCAGACTCCTCTGTCCATGGATTTTTCCAGGCAAGAATACTGGAGTGGGTTGCCATTTCCTTCTCCATGTATGGAGTCTTTAAAGATTCCGTCACTGAGGTGTTGCTTCTCCACTTGTACATGCCCTTTCTCCCTACGTGCAGTAGAAGTCATCCCCACTTCCCAACATGTCTGTCTTCCGACCTCTGCAGAATGTTTTGCTTGAGCTCACCACAGCGTCAGGATATTCTAGAAAGCCTTCTGATTGCAGTCTCTTCAGGAGGTTACAAGTGCTTCAAACCTCAGGATTTTACAAAGCACTTTTTACAACCTCAGTTGAAGGGGAAGTCAACACTCAGTGAAAGTCACAGGCTTCCATGGCCTGGACTTGATTATGGGTTGTGATTTCATAATCATCGTGTTTCATATACCAACTAAGATGTCACTTAGAATTTTTTTTTTTCTCATCGTTCTCTCTTTCATGTTTATTTAGATATATTATGGGTTTTCCTATATACCTTCCGTTAGGGATGAGGGTCTTAAGTCAGTAGAACTTACTGCAACTGACTTCCAGTTAGCTGTGTTAGGACAGGAAAAAGAATGACCAGCTGCTGGATTCTTAAGATTATGTACGAAAACATTATTCGTTTTCCTGTGTGCAGTCATCCAATACTAACTTTGTGAAGTAGGCATTCAGAAAAATCACAAAATCGCCTAACTACTAGGCGGTCTCCCATGCAAGTACTGACCAAGCCCGGCCCTACTCAATTTCCCAGATCAGAGGAGATAGGGCACGTTCAGGGTGCTATGGCCTTAGACCGAGGCGGCTGTCAGGTGCCCCAAGAGCTCCGCGTTTCGCCTCCCTTGCGTTCTGACCTGCCCTTCGGGCCTGGGGCCACAGCTCTCGAGCTGGCGCGCGCTGCACTTGAGCCGCACGAGCCCCGACTGGACTCCGAACAACCAGGGCCGGCAGCTCGGGGGCCAGCGGAGGGCGCCACAGCCCCGCACACCTCAAGCCCCGGCCAGCACCCGTCTGGCCCGGCCGGGGCCTGACGTGCCTGCGGGACCTGGTGTGGGGGGAGGGGGGTGGGTAGAGCAGCGAGGACGTCTCAGTGCCCCCTCACTCCCTGCCCCCCACCATCCCGTTCACAGCTCAGGGTGACGTGGCTCCGGACGAGCGAGGCTTCAGCCCGGGGCCGCGGTCCCCGGACCCTCCTGCAGGATTAGAGGCAGCCCAGCGGGGGCCCCAGGCGCACATTCTGCCCGCTGCGCAAACCCCCTGGAGCGCCTCAGCCCCGCCTTTTCGCCCTACCGAGAACCGACCTGCACCCACTCTGCCGGCCCAGCACAAGTCTTTCCTGAGAGAGCAGAGGGGCGAAAGCCAGGCACACGGACAGGCACTCGCACGCACCCACGCCAGGTGAAACAGAGGAAGAAAGAGACGAGGGTTCAGAGAGAGACTCGAAGACAGCTTGTGGGCAGGGGGGGACTCGGGCAGAATGCCGGGCAGCTGCAGAGACCACCCGGCCCTGAGCAGCGAATGCGATGGGGGCAGGGGGAAGCCGCTGAGTAGGGGCGGGCCTGGAGAGGCCCAGGGTGCGAGGGCACCTGAGATCTCCTCGCTCCGCGCCCCGCCCCCGTCCTCCCAACCCACTGCACGCACACCACGCCAGGGCGCTCTGACACTAGCTTCTCCGGAGTTTGGTCGCCTGAATTTCTATCCTTGTGCTCAACTGAGTGATGACAGTGTATTGAACAGCTAGGTCATTTCCAAATAAATTAAGCTTAGTGTTTCACAGGACACCCGGGCATGAATGCAGAGACCAGCACGGATGCATGGACACCAACCTTGGTAAATGGAATACCAATGGGAAATTACTGTCTGACTCAGGAGAGAGAAAGAAACCCGAACAGATGGAATGAAATGAACAGAAACACAAACTTTGCAACTCACACCCTAATTCAATTACAAAAAAAAAAAAAAAAATACACTATAACCAGTTTAGAAAAACAATAGACCTCTCCATGACCTTTGGTCGGGTGAGGAGTTCTAGCACACGACAAAAAAGCCACCTTTTCCAAATCGTGAATATGTTAGTTCACACATTGACTTTTACATTGAAATGTGTAACAAATAAACTTAAAATCATTGACTCACTACATAAGCATGGAAGTATTTTAAACATAAAATATGTTCTATAGTATTCAGGAAGCATTTGGCACATGTCTCACTGTATGCGACCCAAAACTGGAACTTAGTTGAAGAGTCAGGATAGTCTAAATATGAATCCCTAACTAAAAGGAATCCACAGGATTATTGTAGATAAAAAAGGTAAAAGAAGAGAAACTAGAAATCAGTCAATAAATGTTTTAGGGGTTAGCTTAGAGTGACTAGCCTCTGCGTGACTTTTTAAATTTTTCATGTTTGCATCTTCCAAATTTTCCATGCTGAGAATAATACTTTCATATCAGTTTCGAAATCAGTCTCACACTAAAGACAGTAAGACTGGAATAAGAGATAAGAAATGCTTGGGGGAAAAAAAAATGCTTGAACTAAAGGTGGTACTGATGAAATTATTTGCAGGGCAGCCAAGGAGTCACAGATGTAGAGCACAGACTTATGGACATGGGCAGGGGGGAGGAAGGAGCGGGTGAGATGAATGCAGAGTAACATGAAAATATAGTACCATACGTAAAAACAGATGCCAATGAAATTTGCTATATGACTCAGGGGACTCAAACAGGGGCTCTGGAACAAAATAAGGTTGGAATGGGGAGGGAAATGGGAGAGAGATTCAGGAGGGAGGAAACATATATATACCTGTGGCTCATTCATGCTGATGTTTGGCAACAAAATTCGGTAAAGCAACTATCCTTCAATTGAAAGAAAAAGTCATGTTTGGACTTACCAAACAAGGTCTTGTGTACTTCTAGCATGGCCTTCTGTTTCGTGCTGCCATCCTTAACTCATTCTTCCATATCATTAAACAGACTAGTCAAGTTTGTGCCAAAAGTATCTTGAGCTCCTGCATTATGCTAATCCACTGCCTTCTCACGATCCAGTTTAGAATGGAGAACAAAGAAACCTTTTGTCGTGTCTTCAAGTATTTGAGGCCACACTATGTGACTTTTAAAAATAAATGTGGATAAGACGGATATGGCCAAAGCAATCTAATGACAATATCTGTGCTTCATTAAAGACTTCTGCAGAGAACTAGTAAATTTTATATATAGTATCAGAAGAATTTTTTAAATGCATGCCAACGATTATTTCTCCTCCGCTAGCCATCTGGACAAGGAACACTGAGTTTACCAATCAATGTCCATAGTTATGCTCCCTCACCGATTTTTACCCAATATGTTTTTCTCAGGCAGGAGACCCTGGTTCGGTTCCTGGGTCAGGAAGATGTGCTGGAGAAGGGATAGGCTACCCACTCCATTAGTAGCGGGCTTTCCTTGTGCCTCAGTTGGTAAAGAATCATTCCTCTTTCACAAGAGTAGCTCAACTCCTCTCAAAGCAAATACAGGATGGTAATAACTATGCAGGACAAAGCTGATTCTGTATATTTATAGTACTCACTCATGAGCTTGACAGAGGTACTAGATCTGTTACCACATTTCTTTTTCTAAGTAATATCCGCATGTGCAGGTGAAAGTGGCTCAGTTCGTGCCTGACTCTTTGCGGCCCCATGGACTATAGAGTCCGTGGAATTCTCTAGGCCAGAATACTGGAGTGGGTAGCCTATTCCTTCTCCAGGGGATCTTCCCGACCCAGGACTGAAAGCGGGTTCTCCTGCATTGCAGGCAGATCCTTTACCAACTGAGCTAGTAGGGCTTCCCTGGTGGCTCAGTTGCTGAAGAATATCTGCATAACTGTCTATCGATTTGGCATTAGCAATCTGTCTGTGAGCAGGGCCGGTCATAAGCACCTTCTGTGAGAAAACAGAAGCATGTCTGTCTGACTTGCTTCTCCCTGGAGCTTTCACTGTTCTTGCACTGGTGCACATGTCAAGTATTAGGTTCGGTTTCTAAGTGAGAAACTAATGGTTACATCACAGCTGGCCACTGAGGTACTAATGGGAGAGGCGAACGCAGCTCTGCCAAGCAGTAGCCAACATGAAATCAGCTATTGTCATTGTAGCCTAGTTCCTTGAATTTGTAGTGTTATTTGCTGTGTTCTTCAAGAAGATGCCTTCGCCCTGCCAGTAAGACATATTTCCATAACACATAGCCATGCACTGAATCGATGTGCATCCTCCAGTAAAGCCCAGTCCCGATGTCTTAGGCGAACCTCTCTGCCCATTGTCATAAGCCAGTCTAATTTTGTGTGAGACTGTGAAAACTCAGTGTCTTTATTATGCTTGTGCTTCTGACGGGAGGTCTGAGAAGGCACTTCTGAAGGTTTATTCCTACCAGTCGTTGTCATATTTATCGAGTCTTTATTTTATATTTTTTCTTATTTTTTACTTCTACCAGTTTCTTGCTACCAACCCGTCTCCCTCCACCCTCGTGCACACACGATCAGTCATGGAATCCCGTGGACTTCAGCCCGCCAGACTTCTCTGTCCATGGATTTTTCCAGGCAAGAATACTGGAGTGGGTTGCCATTTCCTTCTCCATGTATGGAGTCTTTAAAGATTCCGTCACTGAGGTGTTGCTTCTCCACTTGTACATGCCCTTTCTCCCTACGTGCAGTAGAAGTCATCCCCACTTCCCAACATGTCTGTCTTCCGACCTCTGCAGAATGTATTGCTTGAGCTCACCACAGAGTCAGGATATTCTAGAAAGCCTTCTGATTGCAGTCTCTTCAGGAGGTTACAAGTGCTTCAAACCTCAGGTATTTTACAAAGCACTTTTTATGACCTCAGCTGAAAGGGAAGTCAACACTCAGTGACAGTCACAGGCTTCCATGGCCTGGACTTGATTATGGGTTGTGCTTTCATATTCATCGTGTTTCATATACCAAATAAGATGTCACTGAGAATTTTTTTTTTTTCTCATCGTTCTATCTTTCATGTTTATTTAGATATACTATGGGATTTCCTATATACCTTCCGTTAGGGATTAGGGATTTAAGTCAGTAGAACTTACTGCAACTGACTTCCAGTTAGCTGTGTTAGGACAGGAAAAATAATGACCAGCTGTTGGATTCTTAAGAATATGTACGAAGACATTATTCGTTTTCCTGTGTGCAGTCATCCGATTCTAACTTTCTGAAGTAGGCATTCAGAAAAATCACAAAACCGCCTAACTACTAGGCGGTCTCCCATTCAAGTACTGACCAGGCCCGGGCCTACTCAATTTCCCAGATCAGAGGAGATAGGGCACGTTCAGGGTGCTATGGCCTTAGACCGAGGCGGCTGTCAGGCGCCCCAAGAGCTCCGCGTTGCGCCTCCCTTGCGTTCTGACCTGCCCTTCGGGCCTGGGGCCACAGCTCTCAAGCTGGCGCGCGCTGCAGTTGAGCTGCACGACCCGCGAATGGACTCCGATCAACCAGGGCCTGCAGCTCGGGGGCCAGCGGAGGGCGCCACGGCCACGCACACCGCCAGCCCCGGCCAGCACCCGTCTGGCTAGGCCGGGGCCTGGCGTGCCTGCGGGACCTGGGGTGAGGGGCCGGGGGGTGGGTAGAGCAGCGAGGACGTCTCGGTTCCCCCTCACCCCCTGCCCCCCACCATCCCGTTCGCTGCTCAGGGTGACGTGGCTCCGGACGAGCGGGGCTTTGGCCCGGGTCCACGGTCCAGGGAGCCTCCTGCAGGCTTAGAGGCAGCCCAGCATGGGCCCCAGGCGCACATCCTGCCCGCTGCACAAACCCCCTGGAGCACATCAGCCCCACCTTTTCGCCCTACCGAGACCCGCCCTGCCCCCACTCTGCGGGCCCAGCACAAGTCTTTCCTGAGAGAGCAGACTAGCGAAAGCCAGGCACACGGACAGGCACTCGCACGCACCCACGCCAGGTGAGACAGGGGCAGAAAGAGACGAGGGTTCAGAGAGAGACTCGAAGACAGCTTGTGGGCAGGGGGGGACTCGGGCAGGATGCCGGACAGCTGCAGAGGCCACCCGGCCCTGAGCAGCGAATGCGATGGGGGCAGGGGGAAGCCGCTGAGTAGGGGCGGGGCTGGAGAGGCCCAGGGTGCGAGGGCACCTGAGATCTCCTCGCTCCGCGCCCCGCCCCCGTCCTCCCAACCCCCTGCACGCACACCACGCCAGGGCGCTCTGACACTAGCTTCTCCGGAGTTTGGTCACCTGAATTTCTATCCTTGTGCTCAATTGAGTGATGACAGTGTATTGAACAGCAAGGTCATTTCCAAATAAATTAAGCTTAGTGTTTCACAGGACACCCGGACATGAATGCAGAGACCAGCACGGATGCATGGACACCAACCTTGGTAACTGGACAACCAATGAGAAATTACTGTCTGACTCAGGACAGAGAAAGAAACCGGAACAGATGGAATGAAATGAACAGAAACACAAACTTTGCAACTCACACCCTAATTCAATTACAAAAAAAAAACAAACAAAAAAACATAAAAAAACCAACAACACTATAACCATTTTAGAAAAACAATAGACCTCTCCATGACCTTTGGTCGGGTGAGGAGTTCTAGCACACGACAAAAAAGCCACCTTTTCCAAATCGTGAATATGTTAGTTCACACATTGACTTTTACATTGAAATGTGTAACAAATAAATTTAAAATCATTGACTCACTACATAAGCATGGAAGTATTTTAAACATAAAATATGTTCTATAGTATTCAGGAAGCATTTGGCACATGTCTCACTGTATGAGACCCAAAACTGGAACTTAGTTGAAGAGTCAGGATAGTCTAAAATGAATCCCTAACTAAAAGGAATACACAGGATTATTGTAGATAAAAAAGGTTAAAGAAGAGAAACTAGAAATCAGTCAATAAATGTTTTAGGGGTTAGCTCAGAGTGACAGGCCTCTGCGTGACTTTTTCAATTTTTCATGTTTGCATCTTCCAAATTTTCCATGCTGAGAATAATACTTTCATATCAGTTTCGAAGTCAGTCTCACACTAAAGACAGTAAGACTGGAATAAGAAATAAGAAATGCTTGGGGGAAAAAAAAATGCTTGAACTAAAGGTGGTACTGATGAAATTATTTGCAGGGCAGCCAAGGAGTCACAGATGTAGAGAACAGACTTATGGACATGGGCAAGGGGGAGGAAGGAGAGGGTGAGATGAATGCAGAATAACATGAAAATATATTACCATATGTAAAAACATGCCAATGAAATTTGCTGTATGACTCAGGGGACTCCAACAGGGGCTCTGGACCAAGCTAGGGGTGGAATGGGGAGGGAAATGGGAGAGAGGTTCAGGAGGGAGGAGACATATATATACCTGTGGCTCATTCATGCTGATGTTTGGCAACAAAATTCTGTAAAGCAACTATCCTTCAATTGAAAGAAAAAGTCATGTTTGGACTTACCAAACAAGGTCTTGTGTACTTCTAGCATGGCCTTCTGTTTCGTGCTGCCACCCTTAACTCATTCTTCCATATCATTAAACAGACTAGTCAAGTTTTTGCCAAAAATATCTTGAGCTCCTGCATTATGCTGATCCACTGCCTTCTCATGATCCAGTTTAGAATGGAGACCAAAGAAACCTTTTGTCGTGTCTTCAAGTATTTGAGGCCACACTATGTGACTTTTAAAAATAAATGTGGATAAGACGGATATGACCAAAGCAATCTAATGACAATATCTGTGCTTCATTAAAGACTTCTGCAGAGAACTAGTAAATTTTATATATAGTATCAGAAGAATTTTTTAAATGCATGCCAACGTTTATTTCTCCTCCGCTAGCCATCTGGACAAGGAAAACTGAGTTTACCAATCAATGTCCATCGTTATGCTCCCTCACCGATTTTTACCCAATATGTGTTACTCAGGCAGGAGACCCTGGTTCAGTTCCTGGGTCAGGAAGATCCGCTGGAGAAGGGATAGGCTACCCACTCCAGTATTAGTGGGCTTTCCTTGTGGCTCAGTTGGTAAAGAATCATTCCTCTTTCACAAGAGTAGCTCAACTCCTCTCAAAGCAAATACAGGATGGTAATAACTATGCAGGACAAAGCTGATTCTGTATATTTATAGTACTCACTCATGAGCTTGACAGAGGTACTAGATCTGTTACCACATTTCTTTTTCTAAGTAATAGCTGCATGTGCAGGTGAAAGTGGCTCAGTTCGTGCCTGACTCTTTGCGGCCCCAAGGTCTATAGAGTCCGTGGAATTCTCTAGGCCAGAATACTGGAGTGGGTAGCCTATCCC